>NC_072739.1:95881836-96178244 GCF_026930045.1 Uloborus diversus | reverse complement strand
ACTAGTTTCCTATGTTTTGATAATTTCTTTCGTATTGAATGGTCTTTGTTCGTTAATGTTTTAACTCTTAAATGTAAATGAACAGAAACTATGTGCAGTTACTCTTTGACTTAAGAGCTTTCTAAACCAAATACAACTTAAGTGAACTCATAAGCAGATGTTTTTTATTTTGATACAAGTATGCGTATAATACTTAAAATTATGTATGGGTCATTCTTCAAAAAGGGTAACTTTTCTGTCACATGCCTTTTACAGAAAAAAATTTAAGGAACAATTCATTTAACAATTTTTTTTTAATTTCATCAAAAATACTTCTAATTAAATCTGCAAACAATTTTTTAATAATAGTAATTTTTATTTTAGCATATTTTTGGTACACAACATGTGAATTCTCACCTCCGTGGCATGTCACGCACCTGGTGTGACTGATTATGCTGCTTAACAACTTGTTTAATTAAAAATATACATTTATTTATTTATTATTCCTTTCACAAGTGTCTCAAATACTAATTGTTCAAGTATATTTAATTTTTAATATTATATTTTGGTTCGATTTTTTTTTTTTTTTTGGATAGGTAGTCATGTCACACAAAAAAATGCTCACCTCCGTTACCCAAACTTAAAATGCCATTCCTCATTAACACGTGTCAGTAATGACATCAAATTTTATTTTCCATGATGCAAGGGAACCCCCCAGCCATTTTCAGCCATAGTTGAAGTTGTGAGGTTTTTGTCGAAAAATTTGCTGTAAAAATTTAGTGTGGTTATTTTGACTTCTCACCTCCGTGAACTCAAATTTCAGAGACGTAAATTAATGCAAAAAAAGAAGTAAACATGTTTTCGTATACTTGACATGTTCAAATTGTAGCTACGAAGAAAAAACATATTTCCCTGAAAAATGTATCCATTAGGCCTATATTAATGGAAAATTCCTCACCACCGTGAATCTCACCTCCGTGACAGACCATATCAATGTCATTATTTGTGAGGTGAAAATAAATGATGGAGGTTAAATACATCAATCTTAGGAATTCTACCACAATCCTAAATTGCCAGTGTATTCTCAAATTTACTAAATACTATTTTTAAAATATATTTTAATTAAAACGATAACTAATAATTAAGCCATAATTTAATTAAAGAGCTTAATATTAAATTCCCACGAATCATTAAAATTGCTCATTGTTTGCACAATTCACAAAATTACTACTTTGATGTTAAATTGGCCTCAATTTTAAAACATTAAAAAAAAAATTCTTTTTCTTTATTTCCGTGAACAAGGCATTTTTTTTTTTTTTTTTTTTTTTTATTTATGAGTGAGCCATTGTTTATGGTTACTTCTCGTCGGTAACACACTTTCATGTAAGAGCGGAAAAAAAAGAAAACAAAAGGTTTCGAAATTGAAAAATATTTGCGTTCAAAAGTTACGTGTTTTAGAGAATGACCCATATGCAGTATTGCAACTTTTAAATCAAGACGTCACAATCATATAAAGCTCATTATGTTTCTTAAGCTCGCACCGGTATTCCTTTTTCCTTCTTGAGCATACCGCTCGAAGAAGACGTTATTCTGACTAACTAACCGATCGGTAATAGATTTTACGTATATAAGAGCAAAACAGTACAAAGCATAAATTGGTAGCAGAGATAACTTATTACTTTAAAAAATTAATGTAAAGACATGTATGCATAATTTTTAGCCTATGTCACTCAGTAAAAATGTATTTTTCATATAGTGAAGAATTTTTTCAAACAGGCTCAGTGTGTGTGTGTGTTGTGTGTGTGGTTTTGGAGATTACCCGGAACCTAAAAACATAGAAAATTCCCTCTCTCTCTCTCTCTCTCTCTTTTAATAATATTAGTAATATTAGTATAGATAAAGAATCTCAAATGATAGCTCGAAATGCAAGCAAATTTACAACTTTTAGAAGCACGGATTAATATCGTCTATCTGCGCTACTTAAAAGGCAAATACTAATTTGCTTGAAGCGAATCTTGGTTATATCAAAGACCATATAGCTTCGCATAAGACTGGACACTCCCGTTGAGATCAATGCTTTCGCGTTTTCTCCCACTTCAATGAAAGTCGTTGAGCACATAAAAAAAACTTCACAGGCGTGTTGGCGATTGAATTTTGGAGGAAAAAATGTTTTATACTGTGTGCAGCGATTAATCGCCAAGTTCAGCCACTGTGCGTCGTGCGCCGTGTGCCGTGTTTGAATCAGTTCTTCTCCCCTCCCTCTGGCGAAGGGTGGTAATTATATGGGCATTTAAGCCTCAGAGAGGGTCATTAAGAAAAAATGAAAGCAAATAAATAAGCAAAAGGAACACAGAAGTGTGTTGTATCAATAACAGACTGTTTACGAAGATGCAAAGATCTTTCTCATTTCTTTTTTTGCTGTTTTATTTATTTTTATTTTTCTTTTTTACTGCCTATTTATTTTTATTTAATTCATTGACTTTGTATTTATTTACTTTGTGAAGCGAATGCAGAGATGTATTTTCATTTTTGTCACAATTTTTTAACTTATAAATTTTATAATTTCTCTATTCACATTATAATTTTTATTTTTTTCATGTCAACAAATCTTGTATTACATTACAATTAAGTTCAAGATGTCAAACTAGCAGAAAGAAAAAGATGAAAATATAATGTATTTAAGTTAAGGAAAAAGTGTTTGAACACAACGTGGGCTTATAATCTGCCGACGGTTAGAAAAGGGTTATGATCCCCATGACTCTCCCCTCGTATCCCCCTGTTTAATACCGAATATTGATCGCGTCAGGGCCGGATTTAGAAGAGGGAAGGCGGGGAACTGCCCCGGGGCCTCCACAGCAAAGGGGCCCCCACAATAAAATTTTTACAAAATATCCTTTTTTTTTTTTGGTATTTCTACAAAGAATGATTGCACAAGATAATATTATGGATATATCAGAAAGGGGGGGGGCTCCACTCCTTCGTTGTCCCGGGGCCTCCACACTTCCAAATCCGGCCCTGGATCGCGTGAATAACAAATAATTTAAAAATAGAATGGCTAAGTATTTTGTATTCAGTTCAGATAAAATTATCGACGAAACTAAAGTATTATTAATGCATATTTTTTAATTTTTCGCTAATATTTTAGGTATTTTGAAGAGTATTTGCTGTTAATGATTTTTTTAATGCACATTACACGACTCTATTCATAAGCTTCTTGTACTTACTATTAAGGAATCGTGTTCTATCACGTGTTTTATCCTTCCAGCTGGTTTCCAAGTGTAGCAGGAAAACAATGTTTTAAATGGGGTGGTTTCCTTCAGTCAAAAATACTACTTTTAGTCATTGAAATGGATAGAATGAGCGAAAAAAAAACATGGACCCAAAAAATACTTTCATTTTCCCAACAGTTATTTTTTAATTAATTTTTTTAAATGCCAGATTTTACAAACGAGGCGTGGTCTAGATGACGTCACAAATGATGCACTTTTCCGCATCTTTCTTCGCATTTCCACGTTCTGATAGTCAAGCAGCGAATTAAAATTGTGCTCTTCGCTTGTTGTCAATCATATCGTTGCCAACACACGTGAGTAAAGATGCGAATTAAATATTATCCACTGTAAATGGCAACATTGAATGGCATTTCATCATTTGCGATGTCACACGACAGAAACGTAAACAATGAAAGCAGACCGATTTAAGTAATTTTTAAAAAATATTAAACTTAAACAAATTATTTAAAAAATGATCAGATCCAATGTTTTCAAGTATGCTCTTTCAGAAAAAAATGCTTTTAAAATTTTGGAAACGACCCCATTATAATTATTTCTGAAATCCCTAGTTACTTACGGTTCCTTATTTTCCTTCTGTTTATGTTTAATTCCTTACATTCAGTCGAAGCGTATTTCAGATGTTTAATAGACAGCTATTAGATTTTTTTTTTCCCTCCTTCCATGGCATGGGATTCAAGAATACTTACACAACAAAGTTTAATAAATTAATTCCGTTCTTTAATGTTATACCCTTTGACTTGGCGAAGGTTTTTCAAAAAATAAATAAAAATCATTACAAAATACTAATAATTATCATTAAAAGTATCAAACTTCTAAAAAGTTTTTATACATCTCATTAAATTAGGGTAGATAAAGCAATACAAATAGTTTAGTTCTCATTCTCCATCTGTCCCAGCGCCTATACGTTGCTATCTGAGCCGTACAATTTTGCATTCTACTATAACAGGAAACGTAAATATGATTCCTCCCATTACTTGGCCTACCTTTCATGAGTTATTTTTATTATTTTCACGGGAATGCGTTTTTGATGTATTAATCTTGTTACATTGCACGTTTCAGCATTTTAAAATTTGAATTGATTTCCAAGAAGAAAATTTAAATTCCAGGATAAAATGATTAAAAAAAAAAAAGAATCCATAAAGCATAAATTATTCAAAAAGAATGTGAGCAAGTATTTTAATGTCTGAAATTTTTATAGATATAACGATAAATTATTTAAAGCAGTGACTATTGCTTATTCCAAGGGACAACAAGTTCTATGTTTACTCGATTATCAGTATTAAAATGTGTTATCCTAAACTTTATATCTTCCGCTCATGTTTACCGTCATTGGAAAAGTTTTTTGTGCATTTTGCATTCAAAAATCTTTTTATTTTCACTTTTTATGTTTCGCAGAAAAAGACTTCGGAAAGTAAGAATTTTCCATTTTGTGCCTGTTGTTATTCCTAAAACGATTCTAAGTTTACACTCGGTAATTTCTATTTCCTTTGTTATAAAGCAAACTCATGATAGTTTGCGATGCTTTAGAAATTTTGCTGCTAATTTCACATTGGAGTTTTTCGAGCTTTACTTCAACCGCGTTGAATGACTGAAAATCGATTACCTTTTAAAATATCAACTGATACTCTGGCCACCTTTGGACACCTTTCACTTAAAATTAAATGATTTAAGACACGCTACTTCAAGAACTATGCAATTAAAACAAACTTTAGGTCACGTTACAATTTTACATAAAAATTATTTTACATTTGAAACAGAGCTGCTAACCTGGCAAATGGTACAACAGATCTTAAAATCGTTAAAATAGCGTAAAAAGCTGTTGAAATTGTAGTCTTCTTAACGTTTGTCAAGCATTTCTTGTCAAGCATTTCATTAGCGTTGCGTCCTACGAAGCGTTTAAACTTCGTCAACACTGAGCAATATTCCTCACAATCGTTCCATCTAATTAAGACTTCTACCGTGTGCAGGTAAGCGGCAGTATCCTCAGAAATTAGTTTTCGAGATATTTGAAGAAATGTGTGGTGGATTCAATACTAACAATAAGGAAATGTTGGAATTAGATTTTTTTTCGCGCTTTTTTTCAGCGGAAACTAAATAACCGTGCTTGTACAATAAAGATAACGTACTATAGATGACAAAAATGCAAAAAAAAAAAAAAAAAAGAGAAAAAAAGAAGGGAAAAATGAATAAATTTGCAGTTACTGCCTTTTACCTGCACACCGCAGATTTGTACATTACACTAGTAGAATATAGCTCTGCACCTCTTGCAACTCTGCACTTATAAAAGTTTTCTTGCAACTAGTTAATGCCATGGCAAAAGAAATAAATGTCATTTTTTTAAATGTTCATTTCTTTATTAAGTACACATAAACACATTTTCAACAAGACAAAATTCATTCAAAAATATCGTTACAGAAAATAATACTTTAGCTAAATTTTAAGTATACTGCACGTTGATTCGTGAAGCCTCTTTTAACAAATTTACCACCCCTCAAGTGCTATTTCACCACATGGGATTTCAATCTGACAGAAGATCTTAACTTGACAACGTTCTACACACAACTGAATGGTGATACATATATTATAACCTAGATTGTGGCTTATAGCGAGACCCACGTGATAACAGGCCAGACAACTCCCCTCCCCCCCGCTTCGTTACGCCACCAGTAGTCGATCTTTGAACTTGGCGCGAAACTTAAAAACAGTGCAGTTTACCAGTAGTGTTGCTTGCTCTGGTTGATATAGATGAAATAGGAAATATGTAACTTCGGATGCACATTTTTGAATACAATTCTGTTGGATTTATCTCTTCCTTTCCACGTACCGGAATGTAGAAGCAACTAAAAAATATATGTATAATATAAGTCGTAAGTGTCTGCTGAGTGAAAAGTGAGTCAGCGAGTTCCGCTGCCGAACAACCTGCATGTAAAGCAAAAAGCTGGACGCCTCATGGAATAAATTTTAAAGTTCGGAGGTAAGTACTCTTTTCTCAGATAAACAAATTTACATTTTATGCAGTTAAGATTTCTTAAGTTTTCCTCCATTACACAAACAATTGTCAGTTTCCTTTCCGATATCTTTGTCTGTAATTTGTAATTTCAGCATACTGCTTTAATATTTGAAACGGTTAACTTGCAACTTTTTATTTCTTTATTTTTTCAACTTTGAACACTCATTTATTCGAAATGGATTTTCCAAACTAACAATATACATATGTCAAAATTTTCTGCGAATATACTTGTTGCTATCAGAAGCGTAACTTGGTGTTAATATTCAGTAAAAATGTTTATTGAAACAGGCTTTTAACTGAACTAATCTTATATTTTCGGTTTCGATTAAATTGTTTTATACGCTAGCATGTGTTATTTTGATCAAAAAACATTCCTTGATGGGTTTCCGTAGTTCTGAGATAAAAGATTAGATTTGAACGCCGGAGGTCGTGGGTTCGATACTTAAACATTTCCCCCCAACTACGCCCCTGCAATGTTATTCAAACAAGCTGGTTCTGTGCGTAAATTAAAAAATATATATATGGTTTTTTTTTTCACTGTTGTCTTTAGGTTTTATGATATTTATGCACACATTGTGGTTAAGTTAACGGTATTCATAATTTCTGGGCTTGCGAAAGATTAATTTTGAGCAGTGGATACACAACGTGTTTTTGCCAAATGCTCTATGCTTGTTTGTTTATGCTTAAAAAGGGCAAAATGTCTTGAACTACATATTTTTTGAACTCCTTGGGTTTTCTGTTAATAAGCTTTCAGGAACTCTGAAACTGTAACATAAATTGAATTAAAGGGCTGTCTATAAAGTATGTTACAAACTTTTGAACAAATCCCCCCCCCTCCTCCTTGTTACATGTAACGCTGTTCAACATGAGCATATTGTTATAAACAACGCGTGATGTTACACTTCTTGTTATCCCCTCCCTTCCCCCTGTCACAAAACTGTCACATTGATTTCCTAAAAGAGCATACTTAGCAAAATGTTGATCTAAATTTAACATATATGAGGTTTTAAGTATTAAAGAAAGTTGCTAAAATGGTCATTCTATGAAAAGTTTTTTGAAAAATATTACTTTGTCATCAATTAATGCTTTTTAAAATAATTTTTCAAAAGCCTAAAATGATGAACAATTAAAGCCCCCCCCCCCCACACACACACAAGAATCATTAGCAGCAGAAAAAGCTAAAAATGGGAAAGTAGCCGAATTCCAAAAAAAAAAGGCTGTTTAGATATTGAATACATTTTTTGATATACAACATACAGTATTCATGATGTATCATTCATTCTTTAATTAACGTTTTTCAAGTTGAATTCCTGTGTAATTTTTCGAGAGTGCCCACCGAAGGGGGGGGGGGGTCGGAATCATAGTCTCATAGTAATGATAGCTTTTCAACGGCTATAGTTATAAATAACTGTGCCCTTGAAATTTTAAGGGAGATGGAGATGTTTTGGTTTTTTTTTTTTTTTTTTTGAAGGTTTCATAATTGAAGGGGGTAGGGCACCGTCTACTTTGGGGATGGCACCCAAGCATTCACGTCTTTTTAAAAGCATAAATTTGCTCAGCTAAGTTAACATTAATAATCTGGTATTATGTACTTTAATTTGATGTTATGTCTTTGAAACATATTGCAGTCCTGTTTCCCGTACTTAAGTAAAAATGTTTATTTATTTTTTAAAATTTCATTTAATTCTTATTCAAATACAATAGTAATATTATTTTTTGTTTTGATGTAATTGTAAAATGAAAGTTCATTTATTTATTTGAATACTTCTTAAGACTTAATGTTTCAATACAATATACGAGTACTTAAAATGCGATTAGTTAAAAAACAATTTCTAATGAAAAATAAAACTGTGTTTATTTATCACTTTGTTTTAACATGATTGTAAAATAAAATCGTGTTTTGTTATTTGAATACTTTGTAAGACTATGAATTAAGCTCAGTGTATTTTTTAATGTATGATTATCGGTTCCTTTTTATGTTTTCAAATGAAAAAGTAGAACTTGTAATGCTACTTGAATAACAGAAGACAATAATAAATAAACCAAATAGTTTTATTTAACCAAAATATTAATCGAAGTGCTCCCTTCCCAATATCATTGTGGATCGACAAACGATGACGTCATTTGCTAGTTGGATGGCCTTTTTATCTCGAAGGCCTCGCTTATAGTAACTTAAAATACTTCATTAAAAAATTCAAACACATAAAATAAACATCTCATCTGAATAATTTAAAAAACTTTAAAATACTTAAACATCGCATTAAAAAAAGATAATAAAGCAATAGAAATAGATTTTTTTCTCATCCTCCATCCATCCCAGCGCCCAAGCGTTGGTATCTGAGCCGTAGAAATGTTGCATTCTACTGTAACAGTAAACGTAGATATAATTCCTCCCTTTATTTAGCCTACCTTTCATGAGTTATTTTTATTTGCAACTGTACAGTTAAGAAACTTTGTTCATCGGCTCTTTGGGACAAATGCAACACTTATACTGCTGAAAAGTATGAAAGGAATCTCACAGGAATGCGTTTTTAACGAACTAATCTTGTTACAACAGGTATTTCAGCATTTTAATATTTGAATTAATTTCGAAGAAAAAAATTTCATTTTCAGGATAAAATGATAAAAAACAAAATAATAAATAAATAAAGCATATGTTATAGGAATAAATGATTCAAAAAGAACGTGAGCGAGTACTTAAATGTTTCAATTTTTTATATTATACAAAGATAAATTATTTAAAACGGTGACTACTGCTTATTCAAGGGGACTATAAATTCTATATTTACCGGATTATCAGTATTCAAATGTGTTATTCCGAACTTTATGTATTTCGCTCACTCCTAAAAGAATTTGACCATCAACCCCCCCCCTCCCCCCTAGAAATCCGGAACGTTTTGTAGCGTAAAACAGAAGAAAGTTTTTCTTTTTTTTTTAATTTCTCATGTCAGTAAAGGAAAAGAAACAATTTTTTTTAATTCTGAATTTTGAAACTATGAATCGAGTGAAAATTTGAAGAAACACAGAAAAAGCAATTCTAGTTCTCATTAACTACAAAGCATATTTGAAATTTAGACCCTTAAATAGGACTTTCTGCTATCTTTCCAAATTCAAATTTGGGTCGTCCAGGGTCAAGGCAGGTAGGTCCCTTATCAGTTTGATAGACTTTCCCTCCTCCAGGAGCGTGCACAGAAATTTCGGGGCCCGTCACAAATGACTTTTTCGGGCCCCTCTCCATATTGTTTACCCGTATTTTCACCCCTAGTCATAAAAATATTGGGCCCTCTTCAGGCTCGGACCAACAGGTGTTCCTTCTCCCCCCTGTGAACGCCCCTGCCTCCCCCCCCCCCCAAACTCTTATAAAACTTACACTGCACCGATTTCGAGCCGGGGACTCTCCAAGGACCGGGCCCCAAGTTTCTGATTAGGCTATTATCTGGTTACCAAGATGTGCCAAATTCAGCTCCTTGATACATTCTGAGTAAAAAATGTAAAAATCATGATTCTCGCGTTTTTGCAGCACATTTTTCCAAGATGATTTTTTGTGACTGATGTGTTGCTATTTTTTTAATATCGGATTCAGTAGTTTGGAAGTTCCTCTGCTATTCCACCACATGGGATTTCCATTCGACACAGGCTCTTAACTTGACAATGTTCTTATGGGATGAGAACACCTAAGAAGTTTTTTTGTGAAGGAAGTAAATTAGTGTGGTCGACGATAAGAGTTTATAGATTCTTTTGTGTGAAGCCCAGGGTAGGAAAAACTCTTCTGCCCCTGCTTCTGCGCTGTCTTCGGCTGCGAAGGAGAAAGGACAATAATAGGAGATAACAAAGAAAAATTGGTGACAATGAGGCAGATAAGCAAAGCTGTGGACAAAGGCGGTAAGATTTCACGCAAACGGCTACTGCACTTTGAAATACTGAAGATGAACTCAATCCTTTGAAATTTGAATGCAAGGCAGTTCGGTATGGAGTTAATGTTAGCAAGCGTAAGTATAGAATTATGAAAATAGTTTTGAAAGTCTTGTGATTAAAAAGAAAAAAAAAAAAGTAGGTTTCATCCACAATTACGGGGTTGCGTGACATGAAATTTTTCAAAATGTTAACTGAAATTTTAAACTTAAAAATATGTTTTTCCAAATTAGATTTATCAACAAATTAATTAACATTTACGCAATTCATGTACATACGTGTGCGTGTGTTTTCCTTTCAAATTTCACGAAATCGTAATTCTAAGCGAAGGAAATTTTTCAAATTGAAGTCGTAAAGTGCGAAAAATGCCAAAGCAAGCCATCTTTTGTAACAAAGTATAGAAATTCGAAACACTCTTCCTGGCATTCATTTGAATTTTGAGGTCTTGAATTCAAATTACGGCCGCGATAAAAACCATTAGTAGAAACAAGAAATCCAATGAGCAGGGTCTCAAACTAACCCCCACACTCCCTTAGTTCTATTTTTACTATTTTTTCTAAAAAAAAGTCTATGAAATAGTTTTAAAAAATCAAAATTTTTTTGGGAATAACGTTTTGAAATTTCCATCCCGTTCGCTGTTGCGCCCCTGGAGAGAGTTACTCCGGCCAATCCCTATTTACGCCACTGTTTACAAAGATTACTTTCACAAATTTCTCAAATGTAAACTATATTATTATACGCAGGTATACCATTATTATATCAGGAAACCCATAATTTATGGAGCCGTCTCATATTTTGGCGCCCGGGATGATCCCCCCGCTTGCTCTCCTCTTCGCTGCACTATTTTGCAGAAGTTGATAAGGTTTAAAAAACTTCTCAGTCATCGACTACATTACTTAAAATTTTTTATCTCGCAAGATTTCCCTTCAATTTTCACTGTGAAGTGGGCGACAAATTCGTTAGATTGAATGAATTTACAATTATTTTTTAAATTCTCACTCCTGTTAATTTTGTACTAGGGGGCTCCACTCCCTGCTCGTTTTGTTCGCCAACCTCCGCTCGCCACTTGTGGCGCGTAACGATTGGTAATTTTAATGCTTACTCCTTGGTGTCCTCGGGACATACAGGGTTCATGATATTCTCAAGACTGGATGTTGAAAGCCCAAAGCGGAATGGCTTTCTCTGGATGTTCGATATCCAACGAGACCAGTTTCGACCTGAGACATTCCTAATCCAGAGGGGATTGGGTTAAAAGACACACAGACAAATGCGTGTTTACCTAAAAATTTATTTCTCGTTAAAAAAAAAAATGTCTACAAAACTGATTCATTTTAAATCTTAATGTAACTTTCTTGAATTTTTAGATCTCTTCTATTTCAATTTATTTTTCTTTTACTTTGTATATTAATTGGGTTAAAAAAAACGAACTATAAGTCAAATAAATACTTATGTGCAGAAAGTAAAATGAGAAATAACAACTCCAAATAGCACACTTTGCAGATTACTGCAGATACGTGTTTCGGCGTTACAAATGAATGTCCTTTTCAATGCAAAAGAAATGAGCTTATGTTTGAAAAAACATCGGAGAAATGGTTAGGTTTCTTTTGTCGGGTGTCTTTTCAACCAAAAGCTCATTTCTTTTGCATTGAGAAAGCCGTCCATTGTAACGCCGAAACACGAGTCTGCAGTAATCTGCAATTCAGTCTGTTTGACGTGGTTATTTAATTTTCACAAACAAATGGGGTGGTTTCCTTCAGTCAAAAGTAGTACTTGTAGTCACTGAAATCGATAGAATAAGCAAAAACTATAACTTGGACCCAGAAAATACTTTCATTTTCCCAACACTTATTTTTTAATTATTTTTTTCAAATGTCCGATTTTTCAAACAAGGCGTGGTTTTAATGGCGTCACAAATGATGCAGTTTGCCGCATCTTTCACAACGTTTCCACGTTGTGATAATCAAGAAGCGAATTAAAATTGCGCTCTATGCTTGCCATCAACCATATCGTTGCCAATACACGTGAGTAAAGATTTTTGTTTAAAATATATTTTGATATTTGATCTATTACTGCATCTTTTTTTTTTTTGGCACAGTTTGATTTGATCAAGAAAAAAAAATTTGAACTTAAAATTAAAAAATTCTTAGTAGTTCACAACATCATTTTTTTTCTTTTTTTTTTTTTTTGTTTGTTCGCAAAAACTTAAAGCATTAATAAGAAAAAGCGTTGGAATTAAAGGGGCGTGTAGAAAAATTATTTTGTTTAGTTTTAGTTTTTGACAGCCCACTCCAAACGTATTTGTACTTTAGACTTTCTATGGCATTATGAAGAACACATCGCCGCTTAATCAGCGTCCCGTTAAATAGATTTTCAAAAGAATGGGAAGAGGATGTAAATTGGGTTTCAAGATTCCGTAGATAACATCTGGAATCAATTAGGTTTTGTTATCATTGTCGCGGGAACTGAAACCGGTGGTTAGTATCCCCGTCCTTTCTCCCCACTTTTTCTAAGAATTCTTAGTGTTGTAACCTTTACGCCAATTCCAAGAATCTCCAGTTCAACTTGGCGGCTATAGCTCTGAATGTCAGTTTTTTTCAAGCACCAGTTTTCATTCTACTTACGCTTGTTTTCCTTGCCATGCGTAAAAACCGGTCGTCGAGTGTCCAATCTTCACTAGTTCTATTATCTTTGGTTATATTTCGTTTAAATAAATTTTGATGCATAAACATTATGCGATTAAAAATGGTTCGCAATGTCTAAGGCTAATGGAATGATATATACGTTATCCTCTGCAGCCCCAAATAAGTAAAAGTAACCCCATGTAAAGGTTTTGGAGGTTCTATTGCCGACATCCCGTTGTCATTTTCTTTAATGTGTCCCTTGGCATTCAGTTCAAACAGAACCGTTGACTATATCAGTCATTGCAGCTGCAGGACAATCGGTACTTGTTTTTATGTTTATAAGAATAAAACAGTACGAAACAAAAACTGGTGATGAAGACAAACTGTTGCATTAAAAAAATAGTATAAGTACATATATGCATAATTTATAGCCTATGTCACTCAGTAAGAATGCACCTTTCATATAGTGAAAATGTTTTTCAAATAGCTGCAATGGTTCCGGAGATTACCTCGATCATATAAACACAAAAATCCGCTCTCTCTCTCTCTCTCTCTCTTTGTAATATTAGTATAGATATGCATTTACGAAAATTGCAATATTTGAAAAAGTATAATTTTTTGTGTTTTTTAATAGTGAAAGTTATCATTGAATTTTTGTGTCACACTGTACCTACTCTTCCCCTAAATATTTGAAGTACTTCTTCTTTTCATTGCTTTGTAACGTTTATACTCTATTGACTGCTTTATTTCTGGCTGATTTGGTGCTTTTGGTTGACACCCAAGCAATTTAAGATATTTTTCGTACCAAAAACCGTGGATTCTTTCATTGGGAGGGAAGGGGGTCATTCTTTAGCATGACCCTCCCTAAAACGGTAGTCTGTCTTTGATGTCTACGCATTTCGTATTCTAAAGAAATGAGCTGTCTTAAATAAATATGATTACACAACGACTAGTTAAAACACAACGGCTTGTAATAAGTGCGACATTGATGATAAAACATTAATGTTGCAGAATTTCAAGTTTCAATGTGGAAACATCGGTTTTTCTAATATATGTACCAAAAAAAAAAAAAAAAAAACGCATCAATATTTCGGCATTCTGAGGTTTCAATACAAAATAAGTTTCATACTACCCTTGAACAAAAGTAACCTGAAAAAAATATATAACCAAGATTATTGAACGATCAAACCTTTATCAAAAGTTAAACAAAAACAATTAAAAATTACTTTATTTTGAGGTTAAATTTTCGAAAATTAATAATTTAAAGGGTAAGTAGTAAAATGTATGATATAAGGTAGACCAGGGCACGTTTACGCAGTGCCCTTTTTCCGAAACGAGTTGTTTCCGGAGTGCCAACAGTCATAACAGATTGATGCTTCTCCCTAGCAAATATTCTCCCAAGTTTTTGAGCATCAGTCGAGTTTTGGTCCAGCATGCGGAAAAAATACTGTTTTTTATCAAGTTGAGTAAATTTTGTGTTGAACGTTTTGAAACTTATTGTGAATGAATAATGCTTAGTTAAGAATAAACAAATGTACAAAAATTAGCAGAATTTTATCCTTTTTTGAGATTTGTAGTTGTACGAACAGAAATCATTAAATTTTTAATATGCGTAAACGTGCCCCTCTAGATGCATAAACTTGCACCGTGTTTGGGGCAAGTTTACGCAACCGACTTGGACTTAAAAAAACTTTTTTTTTAGAGTTAAATACACAAGCTGAGCAACAACTGAATACACAAATTTTGACTTCATTAAGAACCAACTTTTATAAGAGTCAGGCAGGTCAGATACATGTCATTTTTGATTTCGCTAAAAATTTTACAGTGGTTTCTTTGAATGATTTTAGAAAACAGATATTTTTTCTTTTCTTCCAAAAAAAATTTTTGTAATTCACAAAAATTTCAAAAATTGGTCTTAACTCAATGTTTTTCTCAAATCGACATTTTTAAATATTCAATTATCTCTGCGCATTGAGAATCATCAAAAATAATCTTAGGGATTACAACGTGATATTTAGTGCGTCAAATGAAATGCATCGTAAATTGTATGGCTGACCTTCAGTAGATCCTGGCAGTTGTGGCTAAACTGTGGCAAAGAAAGTGAAAATGTGTCATATTTGAGGCATCCTGTTCCATGCACTGAGGTTCAACCATAGTTTTTGCGAGCAATTTGAGTAGTGATATATATAAATTATTAAATAGGCTCATTAAATGCATGGTTAATGCTCACTGCTGCGAAAAAATAGCCACAAAAATGTCGAATTGACGCAATTGACACAAAATATTTAAAATTATTATTGATGATTGATATTAATACTAGACATTCAGGTATCAGTATGGTCGCTGGGTAATTTTCAAAATTTTATTTTTTTTTTAATTTTAAATTTACTGTTTTATTTTTACGTTTAATTTTTATGATCATGATGTATTTGATGGCAAAATGGTTATGAAGATTTTAAGGCATACACGCATTCATTCACTAGAAGTATCTCACTGTTTGACAAAATTCGTAATTAACTGCCTAAAAAATTCAAGTGGGCATTTTCAGCACTTTTAAATTTTAAAATCTTGCATTTATCAAAACAATATATATCTTTTAATGCTAAAATTTCAAACGAGAAAATGTAAAAATAAAAGAAAAATTTGCAACTTTGAAAAACTGCCAGAAATACACAAAAATAACGACTCTACAGTTTTATTTTGACTTTATAATACCAAATGAGCTTCAAACGGATACATTTACTAGTTTTAAATTACTTCAGAGTTAAAAAAAATACAAAAGTTTTCAGAAGAAGCGTGAAGAAATTGCAAAAATTGCTAACAAAATAACTCAACTTTAGCGGCCTCTAAAAACATAATGAGCAACTGTCTTCGTGGGAACATTGTATTTTCTGACCTATTATGCTTCTAGACCTCTGGGAAACGCTTTTTTTCTTACTTACCTAATGCGGTAAACGAAACTTGATTTCTAGGCATCTTTCAGCGTTCGTACCAAATGTACGTGAGTATGTCGAGCAGGAAGATCACCTGCACCTTTTTTTAAATGACGAAGTCGTTCAAATGAACGAGTTGAATGAACGGATCAAAAGAATGAACGATCCTTTGATGAACGAATCATTAAAGAGAACGACATTGCTCATTTCTAATGCCTACATACACGCACACACCACTACACACAGACACACACACGCCTACATACACACTCTCAGAAATGGACTTTCAAATTTGACGAAATTTTCTTCGTTTTTGACGAAACCACTTCCAGGGATATGCTCCGAGCGAACATTTCGTCAAATTGAAGAAACTGCTTTTGTTAGTGGTTTGAGGATGCGAATTTCGTCAAATGTAACGAAATATTTCTTCATTCAAGTTTCATCAAATTAACAATCATTTTCGTAGTTTTGAGAGCATTAGTTTCGTCAAATTAATTTCGTCGTATATGAGGACGTTAATTTCGTAAATTTTTAAGAAAATTTATTTGCTTTTTTTTTTTTTTTTGAGCACATTAGTTTTTTTTTTTTTTTTGAGAATACAGTCGAACCTCGTTAATTCGAACACGCTTAAAACAAATAACTGCTGAAATGAACTTTTTTGCAATCCTTGTCTTATTGTTTATTGTTTTTTGGATAAAGCGAACCACGTTTAATAATAATCGATTTTAATGGTCCCTTTAAGTTCGTTATAACGAGGTTCGACTGTATTTTATAAGATTTGTGTGCGTGTGATCAAATCCTAACTTCAGAATCTTACCACCGTAGTTTCCCACTTTATTGCGTATAGTCACTTTTACAGGCCCGTCATTTACGGGGTCAGGGGGTCCCCCCTGACCCCGTAGGAATTGACCCCCTCCCCCCTCCCGTCTTGATTTTTGAACATTCATGTTTTTACACATGATTGGCCGTTGTTTTAGTTCGTTTTCTGTAAAATTTTTATTGAGTACAGACTCTTTGTCATATTTGGGAAAAAATTGAAACCACGGGCCTGCAGTCCCCCCCCCCCCCCATAAAAAAAGACAAGTAATTGTTTAAAAAAGAGGCACATAAAATATGTCAAGCAAATTTTTATTTATGTAAAAATGCAAACAAACAACTTCTTAAAAAAGGTAAAACAAATCATTGCAGATTGAGCTCCCCATGGTATCTAATTACCCCCCCCCCCCCCATAATGGCATTTTCCTTCAAAAAATCTAGTTTTTGTCGGATATTTTCCAAGTTTGGCACAGAGGTTCGTTATTTGAGGCTCGGGAATTCACACAAGGTCGTTTATGTCCCTCTATGTGGGGGGTGAGGGGGGACAGACGAACCCGCATTGGGGGTTCTCCGTATTAAAAAAGTTTTTGTCCGATCTTTTTTAAATTTGCCACAAAGGTTCTTAGATGCTCAAGAATCACGCAGGGTAGTTTTCATCACTTTATAAGGGGAGGGGGGGGGGGGCCTTGAAAAAATCCAATTTTTGTCGGATCTTTCCAAAATTTGACACATAGGCTCTTTGATGCTCGGGGATTCACGCAGGGTGATTTTCGGCCTTCTATGGGGGGGGGGGGCAACCCCTATAGTAGTTTTCCTACAAAAAAATCAGTTTTTGTTGGATCTTTCCGAATTTGGCTGAGTTTCGTTATTTGATGCTCAGGAATTCTCATAGGGTGGTTTTCTTTCCGCAATGGGGGGCAACCCCCATACGGGAGGGGTTCTTATAAAAAAACAGTTTTTATCATATCTTTTCCAAATTTGGAACAGAGGTCCTCTGATGCTCGGGAATTCACACATGGTAGTTTTCAACCCTCCATGATAGGGAGGGGGGAGCAACCGCAACCCCGCATTGGGGGTTCTCCTTATATAAAAAAAGTTTTTGTCCGATCTTTTCTAAATTTGACATAGAGGTTCTTTGATGCTCAGGAATTCACGGAGCTTTCGTCAATGTATGGGTTGGGGGGCAACCCCGATGGGGGTTTTCCTTGAAAAAAAAATCAGTTTTTTGTCGAATCTTTCCAAAATTTGGCATAGAGGTTCGCTCATTGATGCTCAGGAATTCTCATAGGGTAGTTTTTGCCCCGCTACGGGGGACAACCACCAAATGAGGGGTTTTCTTACAAAAAACCACTTTTATCATGTCTTTTCCAAAATTGTCACAGATGTTCTTTGACGCTCGGGAATTCCCGTTTTCGTAACGCTATGGAGTGGGAAACCACGTGTGTGTATGTGGAGGGGGGGGGGGTCTGATCTGTTCCAAATTTCGTACATTTGTCTTTTAATGTTTCGGAATTCTCAAGTGTAGTTTTCATCCCGCTATGTGTGGCAAACCCCATAGGAGTTTTCCTTATAAAAATCCAGTTTTCGTCGGATCTTTTCCAGATTCGGCCCAGATATCCTTTGATGCTGGAAATCCACATAGGATAGTTTCCCATGGGGTAGTATTCATATGGGGTACTACCCCATGTGATTAAAGAACCTATGTGCCAAATCGGAAATAGATCTGACAAAAGCCTGGATTTTTGTAAGGAAAAACTTTCCTAATTGGGGAGGGGGGTGCCCCTAAAGGGGAAAGAATATTTCAAACTGTTTGAACTACATCGCTACACCGCGATGCAAGGATGGCGATGCATCACGATGTAGAAATTCCTACATCGCCCTGCCCCTACTGGGAATATAAAAGTGCTACTTCCTCAGCAGACATTGGGTTCTGGAAAAATAAATCATGTGCTACTTTTACGCACAGTTGGATCGATACATGCTCGAAAGAAAATTGCTGAGAAGTTTCTTCTTCATTGCATCGCATGAAAAAATTCCAGAAAAAAAAAAGAAAAAAAAATTTTTATCCAACTTATACCACAAATTTCAAAGAAAAAGTACAATAAAATGGACAACTTTAAGTTAGTACATATTTGTTCTAAAATTAGATACAGAAAATAAAATTAGATAATCTTAAGAAAAAGACCACCTTTTTCTTTTTCCAATTAATTATTTGTTTTATTAATTTCGCTTGTATGTAGAATGTTAATTTGGCCAAATTTATGTTTAATACAGGAACTTTATTATTGCATGCATTTCATACTTCATACTTTGAAAACAATTCTCTGCCAAAATTGCAAAAGGTATTTGAAAATATAAATCTTAAAAAAATGCAGATGTGAAATAAATCTTTTGGTAAAATTAATTTAGTGTAATGTTTGTTAAATAATTATAAAAATATATCTTTGCTTTTTACCCCTAAGTTTTTATTTTTATTTCCAAACATGTGTAACATGAAATCAATGTATAATATACGAACATTTAGAATATTGTTATAATTATGAAAAAGTCTTCGTCTGTCCTTGTTCCGATTATCTCCGTGATGTTAGATCCATCCTAAAAAAGTTTTAAAAAGAGAATATATACATAATAAGTAAAGGTTTAAGTCGATGGGTGTATGCCCTCATGCACATGGATCTTTTTTCTATTTCGAGGAAAGTTTTACGATTAAATTCAGCAGTTTATTTCTGAAATAAAACATGTTTTCACGATTTCTTTCAAAATCTGAGGGGTTTTTTTTTTTTTTTTTTCCTTAAAATGCTACGATTCGCTTGTGACTTTGAAAAGCATCTGATTTAATTTTCATATTTTTCAAAATATATGATTATTTCAATGCTGACAGCTTTTTTTCAAGCAGATTGCAAGAATGAGTTATTTTTACAGCGGATGAACACAATTTTTATTTAGGCAGCTAGACTCTCAGTTAGTTTCTGAAATTAATTTCTGAATAATATTCTAAAATTAGAGTTTCTTCAATTTATCGAGAATCATCATTATTTAGCCATTAAACGAGTTAATTCTTTTGCACATCAAGTCGTGAATTTTCATTTTTTTGAGTTATAAAAAAAATCAAAAGTGCGAAAATTGTTGATCTGTGATTTTTTTTTAATTTATTTTTTATTTTAACCGATAGCCAAAATACACCTTTTTTTCCGATTCTCGTGTTCCGTTTTCTTCACGAATGTTTTCTGAAGTACTCTCCCCCCCCCCCCCCACCTAAATTAGTTCCAATAAAGTACTTATGAATTAAGTAGTACTGAAACTGGTGATTATGATTTTATTTGCACATTTTTCAGAGATTTTATTGTGCTATGTTATCAATAAACAACATTTACTTACCGAGCTTTACCTTCTTAAACCACTATCAAATTAGAGTCAAAAACCCAGGGCTCCAACACTCAGAGCCACGCTCCATTTCATAAGATAACTAGTAATTACATAAAGCTACCTTCTAGCTGATGGATAGGGATTTAGTAGAAAAAAAAAACTGATTTTTCTGCTATACTGGGATAGAGTACTTACAAAATGGGGTGTAGCTTAAGGGCGTGTGTACTTCGGATTTTTTTAACTCAGCTGGTAATGATTTTAAGAGGGAATGCTTGCCAAGTAAAGTTGTTAATTGATAATATGGTACCTTGAAATCTTTAAAAAATATTCAAACAAAATCATAAAATCATCAGAATCAATCACTAGTACAAAAATATTCAAACGTAACTCAACTTACTAGTTTGGGACGGAGACGAAGGGAGTATCACTTTTTAACTAAGCATATTTGATTTTTAAAATATGCAATTTTCACGCAGTAAATAAAAAAACGCCAAGGAAGAAGAGCTGCCAAAGATAGGGGAAACCCAATAACAAAGTGCACTTTCTTGTTTGTTTGTGTCTTGAGAACTAATTGACTGATATCAATGGATTTTTTTTTCAAAGGTATATAATGAAAAGAGGGACTAATGTGGTGAGCTAAGCTTGTTACATATATAAAGCTTATCATATATTTTCATTATCCTTTTAATTTTTCATATATTTTCATTATCCTTTCAATTTTTCAATTGAAGTTCGGTTAAATTTTCAGACATTTTACTTTATATCCAGCAAAATCACAACTCCAACTAAAAGATTTGGATTTATTGGAAGTTCATCTATAAAATGCTTCTTAGTCTGATTTAATGTAGACCGGGATTTCTCACTTTTTGTTGACAATATCTTGAGGCGGCAAATATGGCAATAAAATTAATGCTGCATTTATTTTAGCTGTAGAAACTATGTATAATGGAAAAATTCATAATTATGACAAATCATGTAACACAAATTGACATAGAAAAACTTATAAATTTAGTGCATGAAGCGGGAAAATAAACAACAAAAAAATGCTTATTATTGTTATTACAATTTTCAAACATGCTATAGGATCTTTTCTTTTTTTCTTTTTAAATCGAGGTTAAACATTAAAACTTCACTTCAATAATTTATTTTAATTTGCGGAAAAATTGAAAAAATATTGAAAATATTCTGCTGAAATATCAAGCACAAAGATAGAGTTCTTTACGGAAATTAATATTTTCTCTATCTTAAAATGATTTCATCAAATTGATATTTACTTTACTTCATGTTTTATGCAAGTAAAAAAAAATAAGGCTGCACAAATAATGAACATAAGCACCTATTGCTAGAAACATCTGCCGCAGGGAAAGAGATTATATAAACAACGTGGGGTAAGCTGGTAAGCATATTGGGGGATTGGTATATAGTATTTGTTTAAGAAAATGAAAATGCAGAATGAAACAAATTTGAATTATTAAACTAAAAAATACACTTCGTTTAACAGAATTATTTTTTTAAAATTCATTGAGGAGAATGAAAACACATAACAATGTAATATATTCCATGTTGAAATTAAAAGCTTCAAAGTTCTATGCCTTTTATAAAAGCGCTGTATTTATCATCTGTGTTAGTTAAGCTACGGTGGAGGGTTTTTTTTTTTTTTTTTTTGTTTTTTCCAAGTTTAAATTCGTACAAACTCTTTAGTCATGTTTGTAATTTTTTGTAACGAAATAAAGGAAGTACGCTTTTGGAAACAAATGTCAACAAACCAACATTTTCTTTTACAAATAAAAAAAAACAACGCTAGCTAAGCCTAACGTGGAAGTGACTCAAAGTTAACACACACAGAATTCTAAACCTAATCGAACCGTTCGTTTTCAATTTTAATGTGTTTTAAATACAACTATAAACACAACACTAAACAAAAATGTAACAATACACAAAAGAAGGCACATTGCACATACAAATTTCAATAAATACTAACCTTTTTTATGAATCCTTTAGAATAAATTGAGGTAAGATAATTTAACGAGCAAGTACAAGATTGAAACGAAAACTCCCAGAATGCACTGCAATGTGACGAAATCGGGACGAAATAATTTCGTGAAAAATTTGAGATTTCTGGTTTCGTCAAATATCACGTGATTCGGTGACGAAAGGATCGTCGAAAATAACGAAATAGTGCTCGAGGATTGCCGGATCGTCAAAATTGAGCGTTTCATTTTTGACAGTGCACGCTCACACCACTACACACACACGCCTACATACACGCACACATACACGCCAGCATACACACACGCCTACTCCTATATACATGCCTACATACACACATGCCTACTCACACACACATACCTACATACACACACGCTTACTCGCACACAAATGCCTACATACACACACACGCCCGCATACATACACGCCTATTCACATATACGTGTCTACGTACACACACGCCTACGTACACACACATGCCTACATACACAGACACCTACTCACATACAATTGCCTACATACACACACACACGCCTACTCACATATACGTGTCTACGTACACACACGCCTACGTACACACACATGCCTACATACACACACGCCTACTCACACACAAATGCCTACATACACACACAAATGCCTACATACACACACATACGTCTACATACACACACACACACACGCGCGAGCGCACCTTCATACACACACACACACGTCTACATACACACACACACGCGAGCGCACCTTCATACACACACACACTCGTGATTGCGAAAATCATAATTTGAATTCAAGGTTTCAAAAATTCGCATTATTTTAATTTCTTAATGAACATGATTCCTTAATGCTATGTATAAATTTTTGAAAAAATTCCCGGTCCCATAAAAAGATGGGAATACAAGTCCAGACCTATTCGGCCAGTGTGGTAACCAAACTGTCAAAAGTCGTCTGCAATTCCTCGTACTCCCATTTCATTTTTTCCAGTAAACACTATCACTACAGTTTGTTTTCTTTGGGAGAAAGAGTAAGACGAGATTGGTTATCATCAGGGTTGCCAGACGTCCCGGATTTCAAGGGACAGTCCCGTATTTTGAAAAATTGTCCCGCGTCCCCAGGAACTACCATACGGGACGGCTAAAGTCCCGTATTCTAGCTGATAGCAATATTTTGCAGAACGATACATTGTTTTAAGGGAAAAAATAAAGCAAAACAAAAAATGTGAAATAATGAGCAATAAGAAAATCAATTGGTAGTAAACGCAAAAATTGTTTTCATTTTGATTTGGTTTGTATGTTTTTGTTTTGCAGCAGACCATTAGGAGCCGCTGGGGTGCCCGCCCAGGGGGAGGGGTCATGGCGCAGATTTCGCCATTGAAATTTTTAGGGGGGTATTTTTCTCATTTTGAGGGAGTTCTTGCTTTTTTTTGGGGGGGGGGATCTCCACGCTATTGAGGGAGGGGTGTGCCCTTGCCCTTAGGGAGGGGGCACCCCTGAGGAGCCGAATGGTTGCTTCTTTGCTCATTGACTAATATTGGAAATATATCTCTGCGCATGCGTCGTCATTCGCAATGAAAACAATTTTTTATACTTTGATAGACGACATTTTGTGAATTTTAACGCTTTGTTGAAATTGAATTTACAGCGACTTCTCAAAAATATCCCCCACCCCTTTTCACACCTAGAAGCCTGTCCCGTATTAACTGTTCTTAAATCTGGCAACCCTGGTTATCATCGACAGCCATTCAAATAAGTGGTTGAAGTACTGAAAGCTTTTACTGTTAGAAAATGTACTTTATCTAGCCATTGGTGTTGAAAACATTTTTTGATATGTTTTTCGGCAAGTCAGTGCTACCTAGAAACACCGCCTGCCTAATTTGTCGCTTTGTTAATGTTCTCATTTTCCAAGTAGACCAACAAAATATTTCTTTTTTCGACGGTAAAGAGGGGGGATCTTACAGCAATTTTAAATGCTTTACGTTTCATTTTTTAAGAAAAAAATAAACAGAAGCTTTTCAGCCGCGTGAAAATTTAAGAAATATTGTGTGTGAAAACCGCCCATTCTTATGACGAATTAAATTCTCGATCAAAAAGCACAATAAACCATAACAATATCATTTACAGCCCGATTTCTCAAACCCACCCATCATTACTGCTGAAATAAATAAAACGCCAACGGGTTTTGAGGTTTTGAAATCAGTAAAATCTCAAATATTCCACTTTAAAAAAAAAAAAAATGCCCAATGTATATTCTTAATACAAGAATACTATCATCAAGAGGTACTTACTTGTAAAAAGAAGTTCCTCTCAGCAATTAATATTTCCTTTAGTTTTAGTCTGGGATACGCTCCTTATCTATAACTGATTGCTTTTTGATAATGACGCGATGGAACACTTTCAAGCCCTGTAATTGGTTGTTTCGATTTCGCGATCGCAGTTCGAATGTTGAATTTTTCAGATATGAAACATTTCAGCTGCCTTATCAGATTTTGTCAAACTGTTCGCCTAATTCGATCCGTATTAGCATTATTATCAGAGGTTCCCAAAGTTTTTTCTACTCCTGACACCTTTGGTAGTATAAAAAATTTCTTACGACACTCTAGTTATCTCTATTATATACAAAATTAGTATGTCTCCTTTAAAAAAAATATTGTTTTCTGGTCCCAGTCAGTTTAAAGAGAAATCTCGGTGTATTTTTTTCTGATTTAGGGATACTCGGACTTTTATTGCTCATTCGAAAAAAATCGTCGTTTATAGGTCACTTTAAAGCAAATCAATCACCTGTTACAATTTAATAAATCCATTAAGAAACTAGTGCTAAAAAATCGTCCGTCAAGGTATGACGGGTGAAAATTGCTTTTACATTTGAACATAGCCATTGCCTGTTAGGTTTAAACTATCAAAATATCACCTAACTCCAGAGGATGAACCCTAAACTCCAATACATAGCGTTCATTGTTGACCACTTTTTCGTTTTTCCATTCTCCTAAATTTAGTTTTACCAGTAAAACAGCTAAGTTACCGGATCCAGTTTAGCTTTGTCACAATAAAGCCTTTCCCTGCATTTCAAACATTATCAAAAAATATTATCAAATTATCATGCTGTGGCGCGAGTTTCATTGTTGGTGACGTCAGAATCGTTCTTCGATCAGTGAATTGGCTATTACATATATGAGGATACCTTGATCACTTTTTTCTATTTGTTATAATGCAGTTAGAAACGTTGTCAACACCTAAGAAGGTGACGTTGCTGTCCATTGATGTTAATGAATCTTAGTAAACATGGATTGACGATTTACTGTAATTTGAACAGTGGGAATACGCCAGTGTTATAAGTTTTATTTTAGTACATTTGTATGAAATACTAAACGTTGCAAAACTCCAAAAATATTCAGAATTGTTATTCAAGCTTTATAGTTATTTGTAAAACTTAATTCGCAGGTGTTAGCTAAATTTCACTTATACTTTTCATAACTCACCTGTACTTAAAACAGTATTATCAAAATGTGTTAATTCAGTTGAAATGCTAAAAAAAAAAATTCTGACAGTACTCATAAAATTCATAAGATTTTTAGCTGATGCACATATTGCTATGTAATGTATGCATGCTGAATACATCAACGTGCTTCAAGTTTTTTAAAAACCTTATTTTTTTGCTACTGAATGATGAGACTAAACAATGTGTTCTACTCGCATATTTTCGTTTTCGTTTTAACTGCATACTACGTTTACAAATTTATCTAAGTTCAAAATTTTCTTCCACTTGTTTTTTGCCTTCTTGATGTTTTAAATATACACACACATCGCGAAAGCTGCAGCAACTTCGTGGTCCGTTTTGTAAACTAACAGAGCGGAGTTGACATTGACAATTGAAAGTGCGGGAACGCTCGTGATGTCACCGGCTTCTTCGCGCGCACAACACTCGCCCGAAAGTGTGTACGCTTCTCTCGTTTGCCGTTCTCCTCGCCAATGCCTCGGCCATAAAAAACCTCTCGTGCTCTCGGGTGAGCTGGCATAAGAGATGGGACAGTTTGGCTTATCGCTCCCATCGATGTTTCTTGAACTACTATTATTATTTTTACTATTATTTTTTTTTCCCCTTTCCTTGCATACACTTTTCTTCTGACAGTGGAATGTTTTTTTTTTGCTACTTAATTTAAGTTACTTTCACTGTGTTTTGCAAAAAAAAAAAAAAAAAAACAAGTTTGAAAACGTTTTCAATTTATTCTTACACAGTAGAAATTGATAAGTTTTAAAAAGTTAATATGTGAGTCATTCTTCGCCTTTTCTGTCACACTCCCTTTTCAGTAAAAACATTAAGGAACAATTCATTTAACAATGTTTTTTTAATTTCATCAAAAATATATCTATTTAAACCTGCAAACATTTTTTAAAATAATAATTTTTATTTTAATATATTTTTGATTCACAACATGTGAATTCTCACTTCCGCGTCATGTCATACACCTGTTGAACCTGGCAAACACACAACCGCTTTTAACCAAGGGCATGTGATCACTGCATTGTTATTATTATTATTATTATCCTCATATAAATAATAGCCGATGGTCGAGTAACCCGCTTGTTTCAACATTGAAACTCGCGCCACGGCATGATAATTTGATTATGTGTTTTGGTAATGTTTAACATGCATTGAAAGGCTTTATCGTGACAAGGCTGAAATCGATCCGATATCTCAACTGTTTTACTCGTAAGACTGTGTCATTTGAAGAAACTATAAAGCGATCAACTATGAAAGCTACCTACTGTAGTTTAGGGTTAATCTACCGGAGTCAGGGTTGCTATTTCAACTGTCAAAATATCACCAAACAGGCAATTGCTTCGTTAAAATGAGAAGAAGAGAAGCAATTTTCACCCGTTTTACCTTGACGGGCGACTTTCTAGTTATTAATAATAATCAATATACACGTAAGTCAGTACAAACTAAGCCGAGAAGATCTTGCAATCATTCTGGCCTTTAATAATGGCGCTTAATCCTTCACCAAGCAAATTTCCGTGACCTCACAACTGTTCTGGCGCAACTTATGGATATGGATGTCCTAATATATAGTGTGCCGTCAGGTGCTGCCTGTTGTTGCTGGCATTTTGGGCATAAAGGATAAGTCTTGTTGCCCTAAGAAAATATTATGTTTTTCAAGTGGTCATTTCTAGGATGTCGTGAAGTTTTAGGCGTTTAAAATAAGTAACAACTTTTTCTTCTTGGATTTTTTTTTTTTTTTTTTTTTTAATATTTTCCAATCTATCTTTTTATGGTAGGAATCAAATTTTAATAACAAAGTAGTTACTTGTTAAAAAAAGTTGCTTTGGGAATTTTTTTTAGTGCGAATTGGAGATATGCTTCTTTTCTAACAATTCTCTTTCTATGATGATGTGATAAAAGAATCATAGGTTCGCAGTGATTAGATATTTTAAGTTTCGATTTAGATGTTTCCCAGTATGTCTCAGATTGTCTTATCAAATTTCGATAAACGTTTCGCCCAATTCTGTTTGTCTAATCATTATCTGTCTCCTACTACTTTATGTCGCTCAAAAAAAAATTTCTAAGAAATAGGCAATGTGTTTCGTGCGGATGTAAGATGTAATAACAGCTATGAAAAATACTCTAAGGCGAACTAAGAAGCAAACATAAGGTAAAAATTTGTATTCATTTTTGATAAAATTGTATAAAATATTTTACTTTTTCTAGCAGTAATCAATTTAAGTAATAGAGTAGCTCTGCTTAGGCTATTTTCAAATTTTATTACTGATTCTGAACTGACTGAAAAAAAGTTACAAAACATTAAAGAAGCTAATTTTTATATATTTTTTCAGTGAAGGGAACGCGTGGCACGTGCAAACTTTTCTCATTTCTTTATTTTTCAAAAAATATTATCGATTTCTCAGAGAAAAAATGTGTTCCTATAGTTAAATAGTTTTTTTCCTTTCGTCCTGGAATTTTTTGATTTTTTTTAATTCCTTTTTTACTTGATGGTATTTAAAAAAAAAATTAATTGTTCACAAGTGCCCCTTTATGGGAGCACTTGTGAACATACCAGGGGCCCATATGCTCAAAAATGGACCGTTCATAAAAGGGGAATCCAACTTACCCCAAACAACCCTACAAAATTTAATATCCAGGTGCAACTGGATCCATCTTTATGCAACTCACCCTTGTTCACGGAAATAAAAAAAAAGGAAAAAAAAACTTTTAGTGTTTGAAAATAGAGACCAGATTAATATCAAAGTAGTTTTATTAATTGTGCAAATAATGAGCTATTTCAATGATAAGTGTGACTCTAATAATAAGGTCTCTTATTTTAAGTATGGAAAAAATTTTAGTTATCCTTTTAGTACAAATTTGTGTTAAAAATTGTATACTGTTAATATATTTCCTCATTAGAAAATTTAAGAATACAGTGCTAGCCAAGTTATTAGAATAAAGAGTTTTTTTTTTTTTTTTTTGCACACTATTTGTACTAAAATATTATTAATTTTACTATTGAAGTATGATGATTACGTTGTTTTAGCATAATTTAATGTTTGCAGGTGGCAGCACTGTCTGCTTTGTTTATCTATCTACCAAGAACATAACCTCAATCAGCTTAAACAGTTCACAAGTTCTTTTTATTGGTGTGTTCTTTTATATTTAAAGTTAGGTCAGAATTTATTGTGTGTCGTAATTCCTTATCCTACCAAAACGAAACAAAACACAAAATAAAATATTAAATATACTTAAATCTACTTATTTGAGACATTTGTGAAAGAAATAATAATTAAATAAACATACAATTTTAATTAAGCAAGCCATTAAGCAGCATAAACAGTCACAACAGGTGTGTGACATACCACGGAAGTGAGAATTCACATGTTGTGAATCAAAAATATATTAAAATAAAAATTATTATTTAAAAAATGTTGGCAGGTTTAAATAGATATATTTTTGATGAAATTAAAAATACATTGTTAAATGAATTGTTCCTTAATGTTTTTACTGAAAAGGGAGTGTGACAGAAAAGGAGAATGACTCACATATTAACTTTTTAAAACATATCAATTTCTACAGTGTAAGAATAAATTGAAAACGTTTTCAAACTTGTTTTTCGGCAGTTTCGCTATGTTAATGACGTGACGCAACGATAGAGAAAGCTTTCGGAAGTTTCCTGTCTAGACACTGTTTCGGTAAAATCCCTTTTTTCGGCTGGTCATTGAAAGTTGAAACAGCGTCTTCATTCGCAGCTCAAAAGATCGCTTTAGCAAGTAACTATACTTTTTTAATATTTGTGTGTGTGTGTATGTGTGTGTGAGCTGTGTGTGTGTGTGTGTGTGTGTGTTTCCCCTTTAAAAACATTTCTGGACGGAAACAGAGTATGTTCATTCGCCCAGGATTGCTATTTAAAACAACTGTATTTTTGTTGTATATGTATATAATACCATATGTAATGTGCCATAGAAAATGCATTCTTTCCGTGAAAAAACGTGAAATTTCCAAAAATCTAAAGTCTGAATACAATGTTATAGTTTGATCAAATTTTTACTCTCTGGGAAAAATTTGTTGTGACGGGTGTAACAACTTTTCAAATAGTTTAAAAAAAAAACTTTCTAAATGAAATAAGAGATTAAATCGTTTTATTTCTTAACAAATTAGCAATGTAGTTACAAAATATTAATTGAAAATCCAGTGACATGTTTGAATTTTTTCAGCATTTTTTTTTCCTTACTAAGTGAGTTACGTTTATTGAACAATTTCAAAAGAGTGAAATGGCTTTTAAAGAAGTACATAGTCAGGTGCTTCATAACTAGTTTTTTGAAAATGCCTCTGTCAAATTATTTTCCAGGGATAAAAATCAGAGAAGCTGACGTTATAAAACAAGTAAACTGTGCCCAGAGTTATGGCACGGGTTCTCAGGGTGAAATTAAAAGTATCATTAACCAATTACCACAATTACAAGTTGTGTATGGTTAAAACAATTTGCTCCCTTACGGAAGTAACTGCAGAATGACAAATATGCTGTATGGAGCATTTTAAATTGCTTGCATAACTTATGTGTACTCAAATACTGTTGTCTGAGTGTATATTGCTGTTTGCAAGTTGGAATTAATTAAGAGATGAAGTCGGGGAAAGGACAACTTTTGGGAAAGCAGCTCTGACAATGTTTAAACTCAACAGACAGCTGAGTTTACATTACAAAATAAAGCTACATGTCACTGACACTCAAATGGTATATTTTTAGCCCTATCAGAGTATGTGACATTTTTCTTTTTTTTTTTTTTTTCATCTCACTAACCACCCAAGGCACCAAGTACAAGCTCACTAATTACCAAGTACAAGCACTGAACTATTGCATTAAGTTGCTGTTTTACATGGGTCGTTCTCCAGAATATATAACTTTTAAACGGAAATATTTTTCGATTTCAAAACTTTTCATTTTATTTTTTTTTTATTCTTACACGAAAGTGTTACCTACTAGAAGTGACCATAAACAATGGCCCCACTAAATTTCAGTAATTTTTACATAAATAAATAATAATAATAAAAAAAACTTATTCACGGAAATAAAAAAAAAAAAGAAAAACACTTTTAGTGTTTGAAAATAGAAGACAATTTAATATCAGAGAATTCATTTTATTAATTGGGCAAACAATGAGCTATTTCGATGGTTTGTGTGAGTCTAATGTTAAGTTCTCTTAATTAAAGTACGGCATGAATTTGAGTTATATCCTTTTAGTTCAAATTTGTGTTTAAAATAGTATAGTATTAATATATTTCCAAATTAGTAAATTTGAGAACATTGATAAGGTCTGTCACAGAAATGAGGAATTTTTCATTAATATAGGATTAAGATACATTTTTCAGGGAAAGACACTTTTTCTTTGCTGCTACAATCTGCGCATGTTAAGCAAATGAAAACCTGCGCACTTCTTTCTTTTACATTAATTTACATCCATGAAATTCAATTTTCTGGAGGTGAGAGTTCCCAGTAACCACATTTGGTTTTTAAAACAAAATCTATCTTCATGTTTTCCAACTAAGCTTTCACAGTTTCTTTAGGGCTGAAAATAAACATGTATGTATCATGGTAAATTAAATGGGATGTGATTTTCACCGCCCTCTGTTAACGAGAAATGGAATTTTGTGTTTGGGTAACGGAGGTGAGAATTTATTATGTAACGTAATTCCTTATCCTACTAAATAGAACTAAAACACACAATAAAAATAATTTTACTTAAACGATTAGTATTTGAGCGAGGCCTTCGAGATAGGAAGGCCATCCAACTAGCAAATGACGTCATCGTTTGTCGATCCACAATGATATTGGGAAGTGAGCACTTCGATTAATATTTTGGTTAAATAAAACTATTTGGTTTATTTATTATTGACTTCTGTTATTTTAGTAGCATTACAAGTTCTACTTTTTCATTTGAAAACATAAAAAGGAACCGATAATAATACATTAAAAAATACACTGAGCTTAATTCATAGTATTTGACATAAAAGCATTTATAAGTCTTACAAAGTATTAAAATAACTAAACACGATTTTATTTTACAATCATGTAAAACAAATTGATAAAAAAACACAGTTTAATTTTTCATTAGAAATTGTTTTTTAACTAATCGCATTTTAACTACTCGTATATTATATTGAAACATTAAGTCTTAAGAAGTATTCAAATAAATAAATGAACTTTCATTTTACAATTACATCAGGACAAAAAATAATATTACTATTGTATTTGAATAAGAATTAAATGAAATTTTAAAAAATAAATAAACATTTTTACTTAAGAAAACGGGAAACATGACTGCAATATGTTTCAAAGACATAACATCAAATTAAAATACATAATACCAGATTATTAATGTTAACTTAGCTAAGCAAATTTATGCTTTTAAAAAGACGTGAATGCTTGGGTGCCATCCCCCAAAGTAGACGGTGCCCTACCCCCTTCAATTATGAAAACTTCAAAAAAAAAACCCAAAACATCTCCATTTCCCTTAAAATTTCAAGGGCACAGTTATTTATAACTATAGCCGTTGAAAAGCTATCATTACTATGAGACTATGATTCCGACCTCCCCCCCCGCTCCTTCGGTGGGCACTCTCGAAAAATTACACAGGAATTCAACTTGAAAAACGTTAATTAAAGAATGAATAATACAACATCATGAATACTGTATGTTGTACATCAAAAAAATGTATTCAATATCTAAACAGCCTTTTTTTTTTGGAATTCGGCTACTTTTCTATTTTTAGCTTTTTCTGCTGCTAATGATTCTTGTGTGTGTGGGGGGGGGGCTTTAATAGTTCATCATCTTAGGCTTTTGAAAAATTATTTTAAAAAGCATTAATTGATGACAAAGTAACCTTTTTCAAAAAACTTTTCATAGAATGACCATTTTAGCAACTTTCTTTAATACTTAAAACCTCATATATGTTAAATTTAGATCAACATTTTGCTGAGTATGCTCTTTTAGGAAATCAATGTGACAGTTCTGTGACAGGGGGAAGGGAGGGGATAACAAGAAGTGTGACATCACGCGTTGTTTATAACAATATGCTCATGTTGAACAGCGTTACATGTAACAAGGAGGAGGGGGGGGATTAGTTCAAAAGTTTGCATAATACTTTATAGACAGCCCCTTAATTCAATTTATGTTACAGTTTCAGAGTTCCTGAAAGCTTATTAACAGAAAATCCAAGGAATTCAAAAAATATGTAGTTCAAGACATTTTGCCCTTTTTAAGCATAAACAAACAAGCACAGAGCATTTGGCAAAAACACGTTGTGTATGCATTGCTCAAAATTAATCTTTCGCAAGTCCAGAAATTATGAATACCGTTAACTTAACCACAATGTGTGCATAAATGTCATAAAACTTAAAGACAACAGTGAAAAAAAAACATATATATTTTTTTAATTTACGCACAGAACCAGCTTGTTTGAATAACATTGCAGGGGCGTAGTTGGGGGGAAATGTTTGAGTATCGAACCCAAGACCTCCGGCGTTCAAATCTAATCTTCTATCTCAGAACTACGGAAGCCCATCAAGGAATGTTTTTTGATCAAAATAACACATGCTAGCGTATGAAACAATTTAATCGAAACGGAAAAATATAAGATTAGTTCAGTTAAAAGCCTGTTTCAATAAACTTGTTTACATATTAACTGAATATCAACACCAAGTTACGTTGCTTCTGATAGCAACAAGTATATTTGCAGAAAATTTTGACATATGTATATTGTCAGCTTGGAAAATCCATTTCGAATAAATGCATGTACGAAGTTGAAAAAATAAAGAAATAAAAAGTTGCAAGTTAACCATTTCAAATATTAAAGCAGTATACTGAAATTACAAATTACAGACAAAGATATCAGAAAGGAAACTGACAATTGTTTGTGTAATGGAGGAAAACTTAAGTAATCTTAACTGCATAAAATGTAAATTTGTTTATCTGAGAAAAGTACTTACCTCCGAACTTTAAAATTTATTCCATGAGGCGCCCAGCTTTTTTCTTCACATGCAGGTTGTTCGGAAGCGGAAATCGCTGACTCACTTTCACTCAGCAGACACTTATATTATATATATATACATATTTTTTAATTGCCTCTACATTCCGGTACGTGGAAAGGATGAGATAAATCCAACAGTGTTATATTCAAAAATGTGCAGCCGAAGTTACATATTTCCTATTTCATCTATTTCAACCAGAGCAAGAAGCACTATTGTTTAACTGGTAAACTGCACTACTTTCAAAGTTTCGCGCCAAGTTCATAGATCGACGACTGGTGGCGTAACGAAGCGGGGGGGAGGGGAGTTGTCTGACCTGTTATCACGTGGGTCTCGATTTGAGACATTTGTGAAAGAAATAATGAAGAAAATACACATATACTTTTAATAAAGCAAGCCATTAAGCAACATAAACAGTCACAACAGGTGTGTAACATGCCACGGAAGTGAGAATTCACATGCTGTGAATCAAAAATATAATAAAATAAAAATTATTGTTGAAAAAATGTTGGCAGGTTTAAATAGATATATTTTAGATGAAATATAAAAAAAAAGAACATTGTTAAATGAATTGTTCCTTAATGTTTTTACTGAAAGTTTGTAAAAACATTCAGTAAGCACGCAGTAAAAATGTACGTTTTTACTGCGTGTGACAGAAAAGTTACTTTTTGAAGAATGACCCACATATTAACTTTTAAAAAAAGAAGAAGAAGTATAGATGTGCAAACTAAAAGTATGACCCTGTTGTATTTTCCCCGTAAAAGTGATATTTTTGCCGAAAAATTATTTGTAATTACCAAAAGTAAAAGTTTATTATTTGTACTCATCACTGTTCTTTTCGAATTTGCTCATCCAAGTTGCAAATTTTGCGCAATATCACACCCGTCACATCACGGAAAAAAATATCTTTTTCTGTAAAAAAATTTTTTAATTCATCATAAATATCACGCATTAAGTTTTATTTGAACGTTATCAAAGAAACAAATTGCTAGAGTCATGAAATTTTCACAGGAATTTTTTTAGAAGTATGAAAGTTGGTGAAAACTCGTGTCTCGCAGAAGTCAAATATTTAAAAAAATTCTCTAAAAAAATTGTAAACTCCTACAATTTTATTTATTTTCAATTATTCTAGCAAATGCATAGTTAAACATGGCAAAAATACTTTCTTAGTATTTGCTAACTAATTTAATGCTCAAAATATTGGTTTAAGAGCCAGTTTTTTTAAGGATCAGGCAGGCTGGATAGTTGACATTTTTAATTTTGCTGAAATTTTCAGGATATGTCCCTTATTTAAAATTACTAAAACGGTGTTTTTTATTTTTGCAAAAAAAAAAAAAAAATCTTTAAGTTTTTGGAGATTAAAGTTGGATTTAGTTCTTTTTTCAAGAGAAACATACCAATTTTCGTAGGCCAATACTTCTTACTTTAAGAGTGAATCGTGGCACTGGCGATTATTTTGTGTTCTACTATATCCTCGATATCTGTCAGTACTAAATTAGTTGTGGTGAACCACTTACGAAAATTCAGGGGTCACTCAAAGTTTCACAAAAAAAAACTTTTTTTCTGCAAGTTTGACCGTCGAAATTCTTCTTGAGCCAACAGTGAGCCACGGTAGTATATATTTCAGTAAATACGTACCAAAGAGTAGTATCCAAAAAGAGAAAGATTTGTGTGGCTGACCTTTAGCGTACTGAAATATTTGACTCTAAAATTGCAGAAATCACAAAATTACTGGACTTTCAAGGTCATTAATTTCTTGCGCCAAGAGTCAGCAGATATGAAACTACCTGGAGAAGAAGCCTTTATTATCATAGAAACACAATTAGCTAACAGACCTATGGCTACTGTTTCAACTATTACATAATTTGACTTTAAACTTTGCTCAACATGTATTTTAGGCGCTTGTGAAAAAATAACAACTACCTGCTTTTAAGTATTTACTAGTCGACCCGTGCGGAACTCCGCACTGTACTTCGAATCATTTCATAAGGCATTTCGCTCTTTAAAAATTTCAAAGAAAGAATATTATGAAGAAAAACCGAAAAAAGTAAACGAAAAAAAGTAAGCACACAAGAGAAGGCATGTAATTTGAAGACATCAGTACCAAAACCTCGTTAAATACAACGTTGTGATAATTTGATCATCGCTCCCCTTTTGGTTCTACGTATTTTCAATGCAAATATAAATATCATTAAAAGTGTGGCTGAGTGGCACGTGAAAAATCAGTAATTTTGCATGTGAAAAAACAGGTTGTGGCAAATACAGTCCGCCCATGTGAGCATCTGACGGAAAAAAAGAAACATTAAAGAGATATTTAGTGGCACGGATCCGAACTGGCGCCATTCTGGTTAACAGTACGACGCTCCAACAAACCTAGCAACTGTGACTTCTTTTTCGAATGCTATTCATTGAAGGAATGCGTAATAAAACACAGTAAAAAAGTTTTTCACCAAAAAAAATATAATAAGATCATGCGTCTATGTTTTGTCATTAGCCAGCACGATACGATTAAAAATTATTCGTAAAACATGGAATCTGATTAAAGAATGAGGAAGATCTCACGTAGCGATTGAAACAAACATTCTAGAGAAGTAATAAATTCGGTTGAAAAAATAAGTGTTTTTATTTTTGAATATTCAATAATTTCCCATAGCAGGCTTCTTTAACCTGTACGGCTGAAAAGCCCGCACTTGTTTTTCTTTTAATCGAACACTTAAAATTCAAAACCAAACCCAGTTGAACTGAGCCCGTTTTTTAAGTGTAATTTTTCGAAAAGAAAAAATGTTTTTTTTTTTTTTTCAGCCGAAAGCAGAGGAGTAGAAAATTTTTTCTTACTAATGAAGTTGATAATAATTTTAATGTTTTATATCGTATTCGAATAAATAATTAAAGATTTACTGGTTGAAACTCGTAGTTTTAATTTGGCGTAGTATTTTTTCATTTGTACAAAAGTTCGAAGACTGTTATTAGAAAAATCTACATTTCAGCATACAATTAAAATGTTTTTCTGCACAAAAAGAATTCCCTTGAGGTATAACTAATACTTTTTTTTATGCTTACATTATGCTCAGTGGTCTGGACGGAGTCAAAACTTAAAAAAAAAGGGAAGAAAACCTTTCGATTAGCAGTCAACTTATCTGAATGATAACTGTAGCCTGCATAAAGGAGTCGAAACACCAAATAGCATTTCCACTGCAATTATTTTATTACGTGTGTTATCTGTTGTATGTTATGAGTACATGCAATGCGTAATATTACTGTAAATTTGCTATTATGCCGGACAGCCTGAACTGGCCCGAAGTTCAGACAGTTTATAGCCGAACGCTCCACCGAAAAAAAAAACCCCACAGGTAATTTTAAATTTTTTTTTCTTGCCGAGAAGTTTTTTTATTTTTGAAAATTTTTACAATTTATTATCGCACGCTGTTTGAACCGTTATGACTTAGATGGCAGCACGTGTTCATCATTTAACAGCACGGTTAAAATACGAAATAATTTGAACTAAGTTCTTTTTTAAGCGTAGCTTTTCAAATGTAGTAAAAATGTGATACGCTATTTGTTTTTTTTTTGCAAAAATAAGAAAAATATATATATTACCCTTTAAATTGAGGTAGTATTTTTTTTTATTTGTACAAAGAGTCAAAACCTTATTAGAAGAATCTATATTTCAACATACGATTTATTATATTTTACTGAACAAAAAACAATTCCAATGTAGTCTGAAATCTTGAACCTGATAGTTATATTTTCGCTTACATTATGCTTTAATTTTCTTCCCGGAGCCAAAGCTTTAAAAAAAAAAAAAACCTTACAATCGAGTATCAATTTAGCTCCGTGTTGCATTAAGTTTTCATAACAGCTAGGAGCGTTTCTGCCTCATGTATTCCCTCATATTTAATATTCATTGTTCACGTAATGCGCGATATTTTTCTAATTTTTTGATGCAGATTGTCCGGACGTGGGCCCGAACACGCAATCTCCTGGTTACCAGTCGAACGCTCTGCCGATCAAGCTATTCAGCTCAGTCGGTAACAGTGCATATTAAAGTTATAATTTTAACCGAAAACCTCATTCTGGTTCTTTAAAACAGGTTTTTTTGCCCGAAAAAACAATTTTTAGACCGTGGGTCTATTTTTCGTCAGTAGCCTGCACGATAAGCTTTAAAATAAGGTGTAAATCAAAGAAATCGATCAAGAATTGAGGAAAATCTCGCGTAGAAACCAAAAACAGGCTACAGAAATAATATATAAGGATTATCTCATCAAAAACAACCCTGTTGTAAAATTTTCCCCGCCAAGAAAACCTTTAACTTTTCCGCACAAAAAAGAAAACCTGCATCCTAAACCCAAAAACCCTCAACCATAAAAAGTTATGATATCTAGTTTGCCCGCCAAGTATCTGTCAAACTATCATCCTCCCTCTTCTCCTTTTTCATCACAGCTACTTCCATTAGAACCTCCTCCCATCTTCAACTCTTCAGAATTATGGATATATCTTTTAAATTGTTTAACTTGTTTGGCGGGAAGCTTTTCAAAGTGAAGTGGTTGCTTGGTGAGCAAACTTGGTTGCTTGGTGGAGTCTGTTGGCTGCTGACGTTTGGTTTCCTTGGCGGGGCGGACGCTCCCGCGTCGCGTGACTATTGTTTGCAATAATATTATCATAAATTTTCATAAGCTAACTAAAATGGTATTAAAAGACAACATGTACTTGGAACCAAACTGAAAATCTTACTACTATTATATATGCGAAAGTTTGTCTGTATGGATGTATGGATGTATGGATGTTTGTTCCTCTTTCACGCAAAAACTACTGAACGGATTTTGATGAACCTTTACAATAATATAGCTTATGCATCAGAATAACACATAGGGTTGTTTTCGTCCCGTTATGGGGGCAAAACCCCTTTAGGGGAGCAATAAAATACAATTTTCGTATAAATTCTCTAATATAGGGATGAAAAAATACTTGCATATATTTACATTATATGCCCATCGAAAGCTCTGATTTTTCTGCTGAAGATGGCACCTATTCGAAATTTCTAAGTAGAATAAAAAACGAGTTATGAGCGTTTTAGTTCCATGTTCGAAGGCTTTCCTAAACTCAATACAGTATTTAGTGTATCATCTCAACTCCCTGTCGATAGCGACAATTATTGTATTGTTGACTATCTTTGCTTTTCGTGACTGTTCAAGGCTTTTCTCAAGTCAAATCTTGAAGTAAGAATCTTGATTTTTGCACAAGATTGGCAAATAATATATGATTTGGCTGATCATTTTCCATTTAAACGGAACTTTAATGTAATTAATGGTTTTTATTATTATTTATGCTGATTGAACACTTACTCATTATCCAATCAACCATCAGATCGCCAAAATTTTTGCAGAAAGATTTCCGTAACTGATGCATTTGGCAGTTTGTTTCAACGTCGCTGTTTTTGAAGCCGAAGACTACGTCATAATGTTTCTCAGCTTTCACCATGTAAACAAAATATCGCCAATCAAAGAATCTTTAAAAAACTTTTTTTACTGTGTAATCCAGCAACTAAATTAAGCAAATCCATAAACAGCACAAAAACTTCCATTAATTTTCCTTTTTGCACAATTTCAAACAATCGCAAAATTTTACTACTTATTTTGGAAACATTTCAGATGAAACTCTTTAGCGCCATTTTATGGTGACCAAAAGTATCTCAGCACCTGGCGATAATATCTTTGTAACGAAAATTAATATCATATCGTTTTACAAAGTAAAAGGAAAGAAGGAGGGAGCATCATCAAAGGTATTCCAAAACGATTCCCGCAAATTCGGTAAAATCGCACCAAGAGCCCACAATGATTGAAATTTCCCAAAATAACTAAAGCAAGTACAAGGGGATTACGAGCAACTTCAATAGCAATACAGAGAAGGTTTTAGACTCCATGTTTAAAAAAAAAGTATAAACAGATTAATTTTTTTAAACATGAGAAGAATAATTTCATGTTTTGGAAATTTGTATATGCTTAAATATAGTACTTTTGTTTCTAAATCAATACTATTTTGTTCTTTATACTTATTGCTATTTTACTTTTATGGGTAAGGAAGAAACTCGATTTTTAATCACGTCAAAAAGATGTGTTTTAAATTCTTTCACTTTAACCAGAAAACAAAAGAAAGTAACTATTTTTTCTCATAATTATTACTGACCCAGGCAACGCCGGGTATTTTTGCTAGTTAAGTCTATAAAATATTCAGTATGCAACAAAAACTGCATTTGTCTAAGTTAAATAAATACCTTTCTGAATGAAAAGTAAAGTAAGAAATAACAGCGTCAAATAGTACAAATTGGATAATACTGCAGACACGTGTTTCGGGGTTACAAGGAACGCCTCTTTCAATGCAAAAGAAATCAGCTTATGAATGAAAAGACACCCGACAAAAGATATACGCTTTTGTCGGATGTCTTTTTATCCATAAGCTCATTTCTTTTGCGTTGAAAAAGGCGTCCGTTGTAACGCGAAACACTTTTCTGCAGACGTTGTTATTTCTTATTTTCTATTTGTCTACTTAACCAGGTAATTTTTCTTGTAACATCTCGTCTTCCGTTTTCCATCGGTAACTTGTTCAGAATTAGGAAATTCTATTTCAGAATAATGAATCTGCACAAGTGTGGTAAGGTCCAAACTGAACCAAAACCTTTTAAAAAGTACTACGAATTTTAATGTATTTCAAAGAGGTTAGGCATTTCCCTAACCCTATAGGGAATAAGAGCACTTCTCATATTAATAAAGAGTGCACTATTATGATATTTTGTTGATTTGAGAGGAAACTGCTATAAAATCATCCCAGAAAGCTCATCGAAAGAAATGAGAGAACAGATAGATCATAATGGAAAAATATTATTTCAACCTTCTTAACATATGATTTTTCACAAATCAGAAGCCTCTTTACAGATTTTTTTTTAAAGAGGAGTGTATTTTACTGTGCATATGCAAATTTATATATTTATACTTTTCCTGTGGCAACGCCTCTGGGATTGCAGTTTTATACTGCGGTCTCTGGGACGAACAGCAGAAACAGTAAGACTGCGGCGGCATGATGTACACAATATAATTGTTCTTTAATAAAACCAAGCAAAACTACAATTGTGTCAGCCTCAGCTATTTCTCAAAATAAGTTTTACAGTCCACTACCAGCGATCAACATATGGTCCAGCAGCCGGACAATAAAATGGCTAAAACATATAATAAAGCCGAGTTGAACCGATTAAGGGGACGCGTAAAAGCAAAGCTCACGATTATAACTAAATTTGATGAGAAAGATAAAGAATTGTGTGAGAAGACTAAAGTTGAATGCGAAAGTAAATTACGTGATATCTCGGAATTAAAACAAGAATTGAAAGGGCTCTTCGAGTTATACGGTGAGTTAAAGTTGGATGAAAAAGAAGAATTCGAGTGTGATGAAGTCTTCATGGAATTGGACTCTATCTGCGACACTCTGGAGGTAAACATTAAATATTTTCTTACTGGGTTTACTGATAGAACGGATAAGTCTAAAACTGAAGACTTTAGCGCCTATAATTCATTAAAGTTTGATTTGGCTGCCAAATTGCCTACTATCCCGTTACCTAAATTTAGCGGTAGAATTGAAGAATTTGCTATCTTTAAGGGTCAGTTTCAATCCATGATTTCTGCTAATGAAAACATTTCAGAAACTCAAAAATTATTCTATTTAAAAGCTGCCTTACAAGGTGAAGCAAAAATGTTAGAAACTACTGAGGACACGTTTAAATCCTTGTTTAGTGCATTAGAGGCTAGGTACGAAAATAAACGTACAATAGTGGATCTCCATATTCAGGAAATATTGGGATTAGAAAAAATAAATTTCGAAAACTCAAAATTATTGAGAAATGTATCTGATAAAGTTAAAAAGAATTTAAGAGGCTTAAAAGCGCTTAATTTAGAATGTAATGATCTTTCAAATGCGATAATAACGAACATTGTTCTTCAAAAGCTAGACAAAGATTCTAGAAAGGCATACGAATTATCTGTAGCTACTAAAGAAATTCCGTCATTACATGAATTATTACAATTTATAGATAACAGATCTAATGTGCTTGATCAATTAAATACGAGTATTTCTAACAAAAATGTAAAAGGGTTTCAAAATCCTATGTCAAAACCCAGAAATTTATTTATGAATGCCGATAAAAACATTAAACTTTGTTTTATGTGTAATGAACAACATTCTTTATTTAAATGTAAGCAGTTTAACAATTTAAACATTTCTCAGCGCTTAGAATTTGTTAAGAATCACAAATTGTGTAGAAATTGCTTAAGGCAACACAAGTATAATTGTCGTTCAACATTCAAATGCTCTGTATGCTTTAAAAGGCATAATACATTGCTACATTATGAAAAAGACAAAAATGGCAGTAATTCAGTACCTTCAAATGTAAATGTTAACAATTCGTTTTCCGCGATAAAAGAATTTTCGTACAAACAAGAAGCGTCACTCGTCAGTGTGCTTCAAGGTCAGAAACCTGAAAATAGTGGGGTAAATCAGAATGTTTCTATTAAAGAGTTGTATAGCGAGGAATATTTCAGTAAAACGGCTAAACGCGATGATTCTGGTAGAGATATAGTAAAACTTCCAATAGAGGAAAAGAGTAGGTCATTAAGCAATTTGAAAAGCTCCAGAGATGTCGCAGAGAGATATTCGCCATTTCTTGCCACCCGTACTCGAGGGACTCTGATAGATGAAGGACATCAAGATTTTCCCGATGCATGTGAAGTTGCACGCGGGGACGTTTGTGTCAATGACGTTCTGTCAAGTTCGGAAAATTTGGATCAGGCAAAGTTCCAACAGTCTGATCTCATTCAAGTTTTGCATAAAGAAGAAATTCAACTCTATAAATCGATGTCTAACCATCCCGACTTACTACACACAAACCATGAATACTCGTTCACATCTCAAGAAATAACTGTCAAGACATTGGGAATGTTTTGGTGTTCAAAATTGGATTATTTTACATTTAGAGTGACTGTGGATATCAAGGAAAATTACACGAAACGTGAAGTTCTAGCCACAATCGCAAGAATTTTCGACCCCTTGGGTCTAATACAACCAATTATTTCGAAGGCAAAAATTTTCTTTCCGAGACTTTGGGTATTGGCACTCAATTGGTCGGATCCTCTCCCTCCTAAGGAGTGCAGGGAGTGGTTGAGCTTTTTGAAACAACTTCCAGTTATAAATCAAGTGCAAATTCCCAGGTACAGTCTTCTTCCTAAAGCAATTACTATTCAGCTACATGGATTTGCTGATGCTTCAAAACAAGCTTTTGGGGCAGTTATCTACTTGAAATCGACAGATGCGTTTGGATACATAAAAACGAGTCTCTTGTGTAGTAAATCAAAGGTATCTCCTCTAAAAACCTTAACAATACCTCGTTTGGAGTTGTCATCAGCTCTGCTTTTAGCGCGACTTACATCCAAGATTATACCCATATTGCAGTTGCCAATAGATAATATTTATTTGTATAGTGACTCGACCATTGTTCTTGCCTGGATTAAAACCCCAGCGGAGAAGTTAAAGCCGTTCGTTTCCAATAGAGTGAAGGTAATTCAAACGATGAATCAAAATTACCAGTGGCGACATACCTCTTCTAAAGATAATATAGCGGATATTATCTCTCGTGGACAAGATGCAGATGTTCTCTTGACAAATAAACAGTGGTGGGAAGGACCAGAAATTTTAAAACAACCTCAATCACATGGACATTCATTTGAACTAAACGATCTTAATCAAGTTTTATATTACAGTGAAGTGAAGGATACTCATGAGACTGTCTTAACTGCTACAGAAAATGATTTGTTGGTAAATTTCCTGAATTTGAGTAATAACTATCAAAAATTAATTAATGTATTTAGTTATATTCTTAGGTTCATTTACAACTGCCAGAATAAAGTAAGGAAGATTGGACCTCTAACAGCTGATGAGGTCACTGCCAATGAGTTAAAACTTTCATCGTTTGTTCAACAGGAAGGTCTTAGTGATGACTTTCAGCAGCTAAGTTCGGAAAAACCAGTAAAATTGTCAAGTAAATTAAAATTTTGGTTACCTTTTTTCGATAAAAATTCAAATGTCATAAGAGTCGGAGGTCGTTTGTCAAATTCTCAATTACCCTTTGATGCAAAGCATCCAATAGCATTGCCTAAAAATCATAAATTATCAAAACTCATTTTATTAGATTTACATCTAAAAAATTGCCATCTTGGTGCGCAAGCACTATTGCATGCATCTAGATTAAAATTTTGGATAATTCATGGAAGAGATCTCGCCCGGAAAATTGTACATGAGTGTGTGATTTGTTCAAAATACAAACCACGATTTTTAGAACAGAAAATGGGAGACCTTCCACCTGAACGCTGCCAACAAACATTTCCCTTTTTGAATACTGGCACTGACTTCGCAGGTCCATTTTATATTAAAAATAAAAATCAACGTAAAGGAGCATTACAAAAAATCTTTATTGCAATATTTGTATGTTTATCAACCCGTGCTGTTCATTTTGAAATTGTGTCGGATTTGACGTCTGATTCATTTATTGCATCATTGAAAAGGTTTATATCCCGTCGTGGAAAATGTGCTGTTTTATTCAGTGATAACGCAAAAACATATATCGGTGCTCACAAAGAGCTCGACCGCTTGCATAAGTTAGTGAGTCAACCAGATGAGATTTTATTAAAATTTCTTTCTATTGAAAGAATAAAATGGAGGTTTATCCCACCCAAATCTCCTCATTTTGGAGGCATTTGGGAAAGTGATGTCAAATCATTTAAATTTCATTTAAAACGCGCAATGGGCAAATTGATATTTACTTACGAAGAATTTTTAACAATCTCAAATCAAATCGAAGGGATTTTAAATTCGAGGCCTTTAATGCCACTTCCGAGTGATGCAGAAGAAATAGAGGTTTTGACTCCGGCACATTTTTTAATTGGCAGAACAATGTTCACAGTGGTAGAGCCAGAGTTGTTAGATTTGTCTGATAACAGATTAAAACGATGGCAGCAAACAACAAAAATAATTCAGCAAGTATGGAAAAATTGGTCGAGAGACTATTTATGCCATTTACAACAAAGGTCAAATTGGTGTTTTTTGAAGGAAAACATTGCCATTGGGGCAGTGGTTTTGATAAAAGAAGATAATATGCCTGTAAATTCGTGGAGCTTAGGACGTGTAATAAAGGTTTTCGAAGGCCGGGATAAATGCATTCGAGTCTGTTTGGTAAAGACTGAGGGTGGTACATTCAAACGTCCCATAACTAAGTTAGCAATTTTACCTGTTCCAGTGTAAAGTGGATGATTTTAATTAACTATATCTATTTTAATGTTTACATGTTTTAATTGTAATTGAGTTTTATATCTGTTCAATTTACTTCTGTGCATTTTATGGTATTTTACTGATAATTTTATTGATTAATATTTTTGAAATCTATCAATTTCAACGCCGGGAGTATGTATTTTACTGTGCATATGCAAATTTATATATTTATACTTTTCCTGTGGCAACGCCTCTGGGATTGCAGTTTTATACTGCGGTCTCTGGGACGAACAGCAGAAACAGTAAGACTGCGGCGGCATGATGTACACAATATAATTGTTCTTTAATAAAACCAAGCAAAACTACAATTGTGTCAGCCTCAGCTATTTCTCAAAATAAGTTTTACAGTCCACTACCAGCGATCAACAAGGAGAGTACATTAAAATCTTCTTCTTTTTTTTTTTTTTTTTTTTTTTTTTTTTTTTTTTTTTTTTTTTTTTTTTTTTTTTTTGCATGTCCAGAAAATTTTGATGACGTTAACGACATTCATCAAGATAGCACAATTGAATAAGTTTTTTTACTGTGTATATCATCAATTACACGAGTAGAATATTAAATTGGCATTATTGGTGAGGCAGGGATATATTATTTTTTATACCAGATATGAGTTTTATATACATTGCTTTCCTTTTTTTACAGCAATTTGCTTACCGCACTTGAACTAATTCGTTATTCTTAAATGCAATTTCGAATCTGAACAAGTTACCAATGAAAAGGGGAAGACAAGATGTTACAAGAAAAGTCGCTTGGCCAAGTAGACAGATTTTTTGGTGCATACTGAGTATTTTATACACGTAATTTTCAATTTAGTTCCAAGTATATGTTGTTCTTCTGTTACCATTTTAGTTAGCTTATGAAGAGTTGAGCATAGGGCTCCCAAGACCACATCCCTATGCCTCGCAACTGTCCTAGATCCTCTCTCAAGACATGGAGGCGTGGGTGGCCATTCAACCTGATGCCTGCCCAGTCCTTCAAACATCCTCCTCCATAATGGTCGATTTCGCGGATATTGGAGAGTAGGAAGCTGGTCCCGTTCAGCTTAACCGACTATTCTTGTCCTACGTTTATGTGGATAGAAGCAGGAACTCTAATAAAAAAGAATATTTTAATGCAAGTTTTATTGTAAACTAGCCGCCTTCGGCGACCAGCTGGTCCGCTTTTTTACGCCAGGGTTGCAGCCTTCGGCGGCTGCTTAGACAATTTAACGACGGTATTAATCAATGTTTTTCTCTATATATCAATATTATCATCTGCCTTTTTACGCCAATGTTGCCGACGTCGACGGCTGCTTAAATAAGTTTCGTGGCGGTATCAATCAATCTATATCTATATTATTATTAATTTAAATAAAGTATTTTCTAGATCTATCTCCAGTTCCGTCGTTTGGAATATTTTTAAAGGAGGGGGAGGGGAGACACAAACGGCTTGCTCTTCATGCAAATTTTGTCGAAAAATAACAAAAAAAAAAAAACACTTCCACTTTTACTTGAAAGCATTGTTTTTTCAAAGTCATAGTGTGTGGGGGGGGGGGCATTGACACCCCGTTGAAGTTTCTTAAATGACGGGCATGTCTCTTTCTTGCTGTTCATCTACTATATCGACCTCTGCATTTGTCTATCTATCTATCTATACGATCTATGCGTATCTACCTCTGACAGTAATTAACAATCTTTTTTTATTTATATACTAGCAGCCGTCTACGGCGGCCGTTTGGCTTACTTGTCATTCACCATTTTACGCCAAGAAGTCGTAAAATAACAAAAATCGCGTCCATTTTTATGTGAAAGCATTATATTTTCAAATCGTAGTGGCGCCCCCCCCCCTCCCCCCGTTGTTGTTCTTTAAATAACGGGTCTGTCTATTTCTCAATGTACATCGACCTGTAGATTTATCTTTCTCTAGATCCATGCAAATTTACCTCTGATAGTAATTAACAACCTTTTTTTCAAAGAAAAAAAGTATTAATTCGAAAAAAAAAAAACATTTTTTGTACACTCAATATATATCTATCTACCTATTCGATCTATCTCTAAATTTTCTCATCTATCTCTATTTATTTTGATCTAACCTCCAATCTTATTCCCTAACAAAAAGAAAATCATGCAAAAAAAGCGCTCTTACTTATTTATTAAAATAGCACAAAAAATTGGTGTCTCTGTGGTACCCGGAGTTTGCCAAAGTATAAAAATCATTGTCCATTTCTATGGGAAAGCATTATGTTTTCAAATCGTAGCGACGCCCTCCCCCTCCCACACCGTTGTTGTTCTTTAAATAACGGGTCTGTCTATTTCTCAATGTACATCGACCTGTAGATTTATCTTTCTCTAGATCCATGCAAATTTACCTCTGATAGTAATTAACAATCTCTTTTTCAAAGAAAAAAAGTATTAATTCGAAAAAAAAAACATTTTTTGTACACTCAATGTATATCTATCTACCTATTCGATCAATGTCTAAATTTTCTCATCTATCTCTATTTATTTTGATCTAACCTCCAATCTTATTCCCTAACAAAAAGAAAATCATGCAAAAAAGCGCGCTTACTTTTTTATTAAAGTAGCACAAAAAATTGGTGTCTCTGTGGTACCCGGAGTTTGCCAAAGTATAAAAATGATTGTTTTATTGAAATTCAAAACAAAAAAAGTGACTGGGACCAAAACGATCCGATGTGGTCCATCTGATTAACCGACATCGAATTTTTAGCAAAACATCCGGGGGGGGGGGAGAGAAACAAATGAAATACCTGGAAAGAAAAAAAAGCGATGAATCCTTCGAAAGGAAGAAAAGAAAAAAGCAAGTTACGTACTTCAGTTACACTGTTAAAAAAATTTCCTGAAAATAACGGAGAAAGTACCGGCAGCAAAGTTGCCGTAAATATTACGTTTACGTTCAATGACTTTCCGTGACTTAACAGAAGTTCCATTTCTTATTTCTCCGTAGTTGTAGTTTTCCGTTTATACATTTCCCGTGACTGAACGAAAATTCCATTTCTTATTTTTCCGTTCATTTACGATCTTTCTGTGTTTTAACAGAATTTACGTTCCTTATTTTTTCATTGCGATATTTTTTCCATTTCTCACTTTCCCGTATTTAAGTAAAACTATTTTATTTTCAACAAATATTTAAAAAGTTATGTCAAGCATTGACTCTTCGTTTCATTAAAAATTTAGTTCTTTAAAATGATATACAGTGGCTCCCAAAAGTGTTCGTACACCTACGATTTTCAATGAAATAGGCCATTATCCATTGGTTAGAATTAATATTTCGGAATAGGTATTTTATTATAAGATCTATGATCTATATTTAACAAAACTACATGAAAATTTTTAATAAAACATTAAAACATAATTTTTAAAAAATCAAAAACCAAAAATTGCCGGAAATTTTATCTCACAAAAGTCTTTGTACACTTTGAAAAAATGTCAAAAAATTAGTAAATAATCTAACTTTTTACAAAGTTATTATTTAGTAGAACATCATGCAGTATCAACAAGAGCTTTTAAACGTCTGGGAATAGATTTCATTGTTTTTTCTTTCTTTTTTTTGCGTAATTTCTGAGTAAGTGTTCAACCCCAGTTTGAGTCTTACTGTTTCTAGCTCTATTTTCGTTTCAAAGCTGTATTTTCGTAATCTAGCCCCCAGATATCTCTAAATATGTTACATTAAGTTCAAATCTGGAGATTGAGGGGGTATTTCTAAGCTTAAGGACAATTTTTGAGGCACCAAACGCAAACTTGTGCTTCTTATCGTTATCGCGATAAAAAACCAAGTTGTTTCCGATTACCAAATTTTGGGCTAATAGTTTAAAATTGCTTTTTAAAATATTTCAATGAACAGCATGATTCATTATTTAATCAAAAAATTCCAAATTTCCAAGTCCTGATGCTGTAATGCACCCTCACACTAAAACACTTTCACCGTCCTGATTAACTGATCCAATTAAGTTCTTCAGATTAAATTCCTCATTTTTTCTTTTATTTACAATTATACAACAATTTAACCCAAAATGTTAAATTTATTTTCATCTATAAGTAAGACGTTGTTCCAAAACGTTTTGAGCTTATTTAACATTGTATTTGCGACGGAAAGCGTAAGCTTACTGTTATTCGCACGAACAAGAAAATTTCTGCAGGAAGAGGTCCCATTTAATCCAGTTAATCAGACAACTTGGCGAACAATTTTAGGTGAAAATTAAACGTAAAATGTTTCATTCAATTCTGCAAAAAACTTTTCAGCACTCAAATGTGTATTTTTCATAATTTTTTTAACTGTAAACCTCCGATCACGCATTGTTAACTTTGCCAGTTGACCTTTTCTTACCGTGTTTTCGATCCTATCCTTGTCTTTAAAGCATTTTATCAAGCACTTCACTATAGAATGGTATAAATTACCTAATTTAGAGACATTTCAAACCAATTTACCGCTACTGTGAGTAAGCAATTCAAATTTCGAATGGTGTTTGTGGTGTTTTTCAAATACCAGTCATTTCAAAGTAATAAGCACAATATTAAGGAATAAAGAAACAAAAAATTAAAGCCAAATGACTTTTAAGGGTCAACACAATGCAAAAATATTTAAAAAATGACATATGATAGTTTTAATCATGAATTTATTCGAAAAAATTTGAGTGTACGACGACTTTTGCGGCGTATTATTTCTCCGTCTCTTCATTTTTCGACAAATTTCAAAAATAAAATCTGGCAATATTTTGAAAAAAAACTACTGAGTTTTATTCAGAATGGCATAACATAGACTAATAATAAGAGTAGACCGAGCTTTCTCATTCTTGCTGATAAAGAAAATTGGTTCATAGATGTATCATGTGACTAGTGGAAGGGCTTGGCGAAGACTTTGGCAGCATGGTTGCTAGATGGCAGCATTATCTATAGTTTGGCACTCGACATGTATTTTAAGACAACGTGTTTTCATTAAAAAAATTTCCAGGTGCAGAGATTGAACTGTTTTTCTTTTAGTTATGCATTATTTTGACATTAGTAATAGTTTTTGATCAGTTTTCGGTAACTTTTATTTCATTTGGAGCTGTCAGCGTCGGCGTGAACGAAATGGCGTAAACGTTTTGCGTTAACGCAAAAATGTACTAATCGGTATCTTAAATTGAAACTGTAGGTAAAAATCTTACCGTTTGCTGATTCCTCTTGGTCGCTTGCATCTTTTATTGCTTAGAGAGTTATTGAAATTGACTAAAGAAAATGCACAATACTATCTAAACGAAAAACTCACTATATTAACAAAATATTTACAACTTAGAATAACAAATTTACAAATCGGACTCCATAAAAGATCATTCTTCCGTGTTCCATCAATTCTATTTATTTTATTTTGCGCTGGCGTTGATCGTCTGCTACGATTAACTCTCGCTGTTGCTAGGATATCCACCAGTCACATGGTTTGGTTTATGAGCAGCAAAAGGGTTGCCATAGCTCGGTCTACTCTTATTATTAGTCTATGTGGCATAAGAATGGTGTGAAAAAAAATTGGACTTCATATTCAAATTCAGTTTTGCGTTATTTTGGTTTTACTACAAAATTTCAAGGTGTACGAACACTTTTGGGAGCCACTGTATAATACAGATATAGTTAACTGTTCTAAAATTATTACTTTTTTTTATTTGCATTTGTTACTCAAAGATTTTTTAAATTAACAACTGGAGAGAGAACTTACCTAACATAATCTCTACTCCGAGCATCCATGACGGACCAAAACTTTTTATATTAACTTCAGATGAATCAAATTAATCAAATAGTACCAGCAGAAAAATTGATGGATTTGAATATGACACCAATTATCCCTGCTGATACTGTTAGATATTCCTTTCGTCGTACAGTGTCTGGGGTGGCATGGAAAAACATACATGAAAAATATGATTTTTATTTGCAGAATATGTCAAATAAAATACTATTAAAAACAGGTTGACGTTATCATTTAATAATATACCTGATAGAGAGTACCGCATATCTATCGTATTTAAAAACAGAATCATTGACATGCACGTGAAGAATTTTTGATTCAGATGCTGCATGCCTACCCCCCCCCCCCCCCCAACGATATCCCAATTTTTCACTCATTGGAATCGCAACATAGATGTTTAGTACATTTGGGCATATCAATATCAATCAGTTCGTTTTACCCGAACTGTTTCTCCAAGAAACTTGCAATAATCTCAAATAAGTTGTTGGATAAGAGCCTAACAAATTAAATTAAGTACTTATTGTTGCCAAAACTTTCATTGTATTTTCAAAGATCATTAATACACCTTTATTTAGAGATTTAAAATAGTTACTTTCAGTATTCCAACCTGTGAAGCGAAACCCCCCCCCCCCCCCCCCCAAAAAAAAAAAAAAAAACTAAGTGATTTTTCTTATCTTGCTCGCACACCTCACCGGTAGATACGAAATGTTGGCATTTAGCGTTAATGGACTTTCAAGAATGCAATGCGTTAGAGCAATAAAAAATAACTTTATAATAGTTCTATAAATTCTAAATAAACTAACATCGGAATTCTATCAAATGCATATTAATAAGGAAAATACATTTGTATATTAACATGGACAAAGATATTCAACAACACTTACCTGTGACCAGCGGTGCTGAATGTATCTCCATTGCATCTGGATACAACTAATCCAATAGGCTTTATTTTAAATTGATAACACGAGATCCTAAAACTATTCTCACTGATAGAGCACACTATATGACTAACGAATAGAATTGTTCAAAGTATTGAACAAAATATTAAAACCACAAGAATATTCTAATACTGACTCAGTAAAACCCACATCAAATCACCAGGGCGATCAAAACACATCTGCCAGTCTAAAAATGGCGCTAACATTTTTCCAAACCTACAAAGCTCAAAGGCGTATAAACAATTTCGACATACGAGTACTATTACTCTCCAGACATGAAATAGCAAGCTATCTATTTTGTCTACAGCATCTGAGTTGTTATTCTAAATATGCTTTTAATTAGCAAAACGTAACAGTGCGAATTATAAGCACTATCAAAAGTGATGTTTATCATGACTTGAAGGCTAATCAGAGCGAAGTACAGCACAGATGCAACTCTAGAAATGGAAAAATCCTGTTTTCGTCATTTCTTTTCGTGATGTTTCTGTTATTGTAAGGAAAAAATAAGTTTTGAAGCATTACAGAAATATTCTGTTAAAATCAGTCAGAAAACCACCTGAATTTTCAGTTTTTCTTTTAACAGTGTAGATCACGTGGGTGCGTTACGTCATATTCAAAGCGGTCAGCGACAGCAGATCTTCGATGAAGCGATAGTTCATATCTTCGTTCTGCCTTTAAAAAATTGTAAAAAAAAAACCTTTTGAATATTTTTGAAAACTTTTTTTTTCTGTAGAGGACGAAATGTTCTGGCTACTACATAGAAAAATTGTAGAAAAGAGGCTATTATATTTTTCACGGGATGCGTTTAGAAAAAAAATTAAACCCAGAAAAAAAATGCAAAATAAAGGTTTTTCAAAAATTCATAAAAAATACAAAAATTGTTCTATCTTCAAAATATATCAAATCATCATATTTAAAATTAAATTTCCGACACTATAGTACAAGAAATATTTGTCGGGTGCGATTGGTTCGGGGTCTGTGAGGTTAAAAGTACTAAAAAGCGCTAAAGATCACATAAAACATTAAATAACTTTTTTTTCTAGTTAAAATATCAAAAATCGAAGCCCGAGGTGCACAACTTCAGCAAAAACTACACCTGCATACCAAATTTCATCTTTCCAGGCCTTACCGTTTTCCCGGGATGCGCGCCACACACACACACACACACACACAAACATCTTATTGTATTACTAGCCGACTGCAGCGACCAGCTGGTCCGCCTTTTTACGCCATGGTTGCCGCCTTCGGCGGCTGCTTAGATAAATTTCGTGGCGGTATCAATCAATCTATATCTATACTATTATTAATTTGAATAGAATAATTTCTAGACCTTACCGTTCTCCCGGTAAGCGCCCCACACGCACACACACACACAAACATCTTATTTTATCATAGCCGCCTGTGGTGACCAGCTGGTTCGCCTTCTTACGCCATTCGCCATTCTATGCAGGCAGCCGCCCACGGCGACTGTTTGGCTAATTTTACTTCAAGTGTGCCGCCTTCGGCAGCTGTTCAAATAAATTTGGCAGCAGTATTAATCAATCCATCTCTTTTTTTTTTTTTTTTTTTTTTTTTTTTTTTGTGCCATTCACGTTTTTACGCAAAGATTTCCGCCTTCGGCGGCTATCTACCTTTACGATCTATCTCTAAATTTTCTTATCCATCTCTATTTATTTTAACCTTCCCGCCCATTTCCTAATAAAAACAAAGATCACTCAAAAAAACCGCTTTTTTTATTTAAGTAGGGCAAAAAAAAAGTAATCTCCAAAATTCCCCGTAGTGTGCAAAAAGTAGCGTTTGACAAAGAAAAAAAATCTCGTTGTTTTTATTGAAATAAATGCGCACAACTATGCAATGTAACCTAATATAGATACAGCAAAACGTCCAGCTTGGGCGGGGGGGGGGGGGAATGGAAAAAGAAATAAATGCAATCCCTAAATAAATAAAAAAAAAGGAAAGAAAAAAAGCAAGCGCCTCCGGAAAAACACGTGGTCATCACTTCATAAAATGTAGAAGAAAGCTTTATAGTAAAAAAAAAAGATTAACATTTGTTTGCGATTAAGATTCCATTCTAAATATCGAATCGAAATCCAAATAGTGACGTCAGAGACATAAAAGATTGAAGAACGCTTTTTTTCGACCGATGCGTAGAAAGACATGATGTGTTCAGCATTAAAAAAATTGTAAAAAAAAACTATTGCGTATTTGTAAGAACTTTTTCCTTCTGAAGAGGGCGAAATGTTTTTACTATTACCAACTTAAATTTTAGAAATGAGGCTTTGATACTTCTCGCAGGATGATATACAAAAAAGTAAAACTCAGGAAAAAAAATCAAATTAAAGGTTTTTTCAAAAATTCATAAAAAATTCAAAACCTGCTGTGTCTTCAAAATTTTTTCATTCATCATATTTAAAATTAAATTTCCTACATTATAGTACAAAAAATATTTGTGTGGTGCGGTTGGTTAGGGGTCTGTGAGGTAAAACGTACTAAAACGTGCAAAAAAACACATAAAACATTAAATAACTTTTTTCTAATTTAAATTTCAAAAATCGAAGCCCGAGGTGCACATCTTCGGCAAAAACTGGAACTGTATACCAAATTTCATCTTTCTAGGCCTTACCGTTTTCCCGGGAAGCGCGCCACACACACACACACAAACATCTTATTTTATTATATGTATAGATAGATAGATAGAAGATAGAAGATTACAATGTTCCTTCTTTATATACTGTAATTTTCAAAACAAATTTCCCGTTTGTTCATTTTAAAAAAGCTCAGTCATCTAAAACATTTCACTTTGCCCCACATTCCCCTACATTCGTTCATCAAGTTCATAGACACACCGTGGATAATAACGCTTTATAGTGAGCTTTAAACGTAATACTAATATAATGCTGTTACTGGTATTTTATGTGAAGAAACTTGCAGAATTATAGCTAGAAATGTTTATTTTCTTATTAAGATTTCAAAAATTTGAAAATAAGACGTTACATTCAAGACAATCCCGACTAACTTTATGTCATCTTTTACTATTAGTTTTTGCTTCGAGTTATTTCAAGAATCTCCATCCTCTTTCGATTTTGTGTCATATTCGCTGAAATTTTCATGCTCTAAGAAATTCTCTTCTAAAGAATCTTAAGGTCTATTTTCTTTATTGATAAAACAATCAAATGTTTCAATTTCAGCAAAAAGTGTACGTCAACTGCCCTCTTCTTTTGTTATAGATTTGGTATTACTAAATACTTGGAAAATTTTCAATGCAGAACGGATAGAAACAAATTATCGCATTGGCTACGGTAAATAGTTTGTCTGTAGAACAAACGGAAGGACGCACGGTGTTATTCTATGACCCCAGTCAGAGACCTGCACAGAAATTTTGGGGCCCGTCACAAATGACTTTCCCGGGCCCCCTACATATTGTTTACTCCTAATTTTCACGCCTAATTTTAAAAATATTGTGCCCCCTTTAGGCTCGGGCCCGGGCCAACAGGTGTCACTTCTCTCTCCCCCCCCCCCCCGTGCACGCCCCTGACCCTAGTAACTGATTAAACGTGTATTAGTAGAGTATAAATGCTGGAAATACCTTTAAGGGGGTCCGGGACACAAAAATGGTCAAATTTTGCAATTTTTTTTTATAATTTGAAAAATTGCTCCCTTTCTTTTTGTTTAGGAAGACGTTTGAATCTTGTTTCTACCTTAAATAGAACGAAAGATATAGTTATTTTTGTTGCATGCATCTAACTAATGTGTACGTAACTTTAAAACTTTAAACGCGTTTTTCTCCATGATGCAATTTTTCCCGATTTCTTGCATTCAAACTCTTATAAGTCAGGAACCGATAGAGATAAAGTAATGAAACTTGGAGTATATCTTTTTCAAGCAGTTTACTTTAATTTTTATTCGGCGAATTTGAAAAAAACGTTTACTGCAAAAATTATGATTTTTTTAAAAAAAAGTATCTTCGAATTTTTCGAAATTTTTCTTCAAATATTTTTTATTTTTTATTGAATCAATATTTTTAAAATCGCCGAATAAAAATTAAAGCTTAGATATTTGTGCATACTTTTTTGAAAAAAAATTGAAAATTGACCATTAATATTTTGAGTTATAGCAATTTAAAGCAACCCCATTTTTTTGAAAAAAACTAATTAAATTTAAATAAAAAAATATTTTTTTTTCATATTTATGTTATGTTTTTGCTTATTAAATAAATGATGAATCAGTGCAAAAAATTTCAAAACTCTAAAGTACATAATAAAATTTTTTTCAAAATGTGTCCCGGACCCCCTTAAACTGCTCACATAAGGTGGATGAGGAGACCAAACTCAGCTACTGATAAGAAAAAAAATGAACTGCGGACTAGTTTTTGGGGCCATAAAATGACCCCCCGCACGTCCTCCCGGTTAATAATTTTCACAAATTGTTTTGTAGCCTTTGAAGTAATTTGCAGCTTGTCTTTCTTTACTGAGTTAAATTTTATTTTCAAAAGCAAGAAGGTTAAAATTCTCTCCCCTGCCGGTACGTATGGAGATAAAGATTTATGTTTTTTTTTTTCATGATCCACTTTGCAGTTTAAGTATTTTGAAGTTAGTACTTTGTTTAAATGATTTTTTTTTGTTAATTTAATATTAATTATTATTTTGTAAAAAATTAAATGCTAAAATAAATGTCTAATTAATATTTTTTTCAATTAACTTTCTCAAAAGCCAACGGGATGCAAGTGCACCCCTTGCACACCCCAGCCAGTTTTCAAGTATACAAAGCCACACGGCTTGACGGATTGAGATGAAGTTTGGCTCATTTCTCAGTCTTCCTTTGAGAAAGCTAATGCACGCAGTCTTCTTCGTAAATTCGAAAAAGTATCAATTTTATTTCAGTTTCAAAGAGAATTATAAATTGGATAATATCCCATCTCCCATCGAAGAAATATATCTGTCCAATCTTTGCAGTTTATTAAAGTTCTTAAAACGGTGCACAATGTGAGCTTTACCATCACCTCCTATAAGGAATAAACGTCACTGGCTTTGTGACGCCACAACAACATGCTGACGGAGAGGAAATTTCGCTACTCTAATCCCTTGAAGTTATAAGGGTTGCCCAAATGAAAAGTGGACAAGTGCAATAACATCAGAATGAATGATTCAATTAGAGCGTCTCTGCACAAGTTTCAAAAGGATGGTATGAGGTATGCATCTCAAATACCGTTCAGCAGTTAAACCTGTTTTAAGTAGAGAAAATTGTAAAAAGGAAAGTCGTGCTATCCGTGGATGCGTCCAGATCGGAAAGCGCGGTAGTGCGATTAAATGCGGCGAACGACATCAGATCTGCCGAGACCGGGCCAAGCAAACATCGCGATCACCAATGATTCCACTGATTTTGTTAACGAAATGATCCGAGCGAATCGAAAGATTAAGAGATCCGTGAAATCAGTGACAAACTCAACCTGAGTAAAGGAACGGTTCACACTATCGTCCACAAAGATCATCCCAGGAAACCCAGGACCCTAAAAAAAAATTTCCGTTGGGAAGCTTTGAGCACCCTCGTATAGTCCAAACTTGTCAATCCGTGACTTCCTCATGTTTGGGCCACTTAAGAGAGCATTACAGGGGAAGCGTTTCCATTCGGACGATGAAGTGAAGAAAACCGTGCAGCGACTTTCTCAGGAATCAGCCCCGATCTTTCTACAGCGAAGACATCGACCTGCTGCTGCAATGCTGGGACCTGTGCTTATACGCCCATGACGAGTTCTTTTGATTTACATTAAAAGTAATATTTTTATTTAACTTGTCCACTTTTCATTTGGGCAACTATTATATGCATCTTATAAGATTAAAGCTTTTATTGTGAGAACTGTAGTTCGCCAAACATATTAACACATATCAAAGTGGAAATCAAAAAAATATTTTCTAGATGGCGCTCTTTCTTTCTTTCTTTTTCTCCCCGAAAGATACACACTTTTTGACGAACAATTATGCAGTCAAATAATGTAAACAATGAAAGACAGCTATTATTATTTTATTCGTAAACCTTATAAAGAAGCTCGAAATATGGAATAAGATTTCTGATTTCATGAACAATAAATTTTTATTATTTACAAATTGACTGCAAAAACAGAAAAATAATATTTCAATGCAAGTTTAGATACAAAATACGTTGTTCTGTCTTCATGTACTTTAAGTTTTAAACAAACGTCCTGTTTGCTTCTTTGGGAGAAGCTAAGTTATTTTAGCCGGTTCATTTTTCCATACATTCCCAACAACAGTTGAGAAAAATATTTTTTCATCATAATTCTATTTTTTTAATATAGTTTTCAAATTTTCTTGTGTAACATTACTTTTCAGAAAAATTTATATTGGTTCATTTCAGGTAATGAAGTGGCTTGCTTACAGTTGATACAAAATAAATATTTACTTGAAAATGGAGCCAAAGCTGCCTCCACCAAGGTTAATATCTGCCATTGCTAGTACAGACAACCATGACAGTTTAAATAAAGTTTGGGAAATCGGTGTTCCGGGGAAGAAATCCTTGTATTGGTCTATATTGGTAGCATATCTAACAACGCCTAATATTCCAACAGGCATGGAATTGAAAGAACGGTTAAGAAAGATAGTTGGAGATCAACCAGAGCGTAAAAAAGAAAGAAGTCCAGAAGAAGAAAGTAAACTCATAAGACGGAAAGAAGAGAGAAAATTTATTAGTCTGAAAGACATTGATGCAGTTTCTTTAAGAAGACGATTAAAAAACTTTAATTCTTTCAAAAACAGGCATGTCTTTTATTTTGATAAACTAATGAAGGACATTCTCATGGTATTCAAATTTCGACTCAATAAATATTCCTGCACAGCAGACCCAAATTTATCAAAAGATCGTCAAAAACTGGAAAAAGCATCGCAAATGCTTTCATGTTCCATCGGAGTGCTCTACTTTCAAAATGGCGCTGAACGCTATGAATCTTTTCCAAAGACAAAGTTAAACGCTTCTGAACTTCAAATCTTTCTGTTGGCGCATTTAGATGAGGACGTAGGTTTCCGATTCGGCATGGATGTTACGTTAGCGAATCCATTGCGAAAAGAAGCATTAGCTTTTATTTTGGACAAAGCCAAGATCGTACTCGAGAAAGACAAGCAAAATGAGTTAAGTGAACGAGATGAAATATTTCTCATTAGTGCTCTAAAACAAATGGAACCCAATAACATTTGTGAAATATACGAATCACCGTATATAACAATGAAGATTTCAGAAGCAGGTTTTGAAACAAACCCTCTAGCAAAAGATTTGAAAGGACTGTCGGCTTTTGCCCACGCCGTGAGCACAGCCGATGCAAAACTTTGTGGCGCTCTCTATGATTCTGCCGTAAATTCTCATTGGTTATCTGGATGCTCTACTAGGAATCCGAATGAAAGTGTCGTAGATGGTCTGCAATTGTTTAAACAGCAAATAGAAAACGATAAAGAAATAACAAGTGAATTCAAAGACGCTAATCTATGGCCTAGATGTGCAATAGATATATTTGATATGTATTCCCGATTCAATGAATTTCAATTAAAATTTGTCCAGCAAGTAGTTGATTTTAAAAATGAAGAAAATAGTTTTAAATTTAGAAAGAATTTAATAGTTGCCCTCTTTGAAAGTTACAACGAAATTTCCAATAACAACGTTACTTCCGACGATAAAGCATGGTTTGAAAATTATTTTGACGATTATCTACAACACAATAGTTTCTATCAAATTTTGGATAACTTTACGTGTATCGCATTTTTCGACAATTTACATAACTTGTTAGAAAACATACCGCTACCAAAATCAAATATTTATAATGACATTAATTTGTATTTTTTATTGCTGACCATATGCAATAAAGTGTTTGCTGATGATACAAGTTCCAAATCTCCAAAAGAAATCAGATCAAAGTTGAAAATTTTCATTTCATCGATTTTTAAAATTAATTTAAAAGCGAAATTTGGTGAGTTGACCAACGAATTCCAAAGTATTACTGAACCACCACCAAAAGCTGAGAAGAAAGAAATTGATGAGTTTTATTGTAAAAGCTTGACAGATGCGCCTGAGTTAAAAGATGAAATAATAATTTCAAAAGTGAAAAAATATTTGGATGCAAGTTCTAGATTAGTGATTCATAAAGACGCAACAGACGAAGAAAACACGAGAGCGATTTTAGTGATTAAGCGTACTATTCAAATTGTAGGCGAATGTTTGAAACCTTCAACAATAAGAAATTGCGTTGTTAGTTACCTTTTGTGCTCTTGTTTGCCCCATGGTTGGGAAGTAACTTTAACTAAAGCAAGAAATTTTTTGTCCCACATAATGGTTAATACAATTCAAGGAAAACTGGCAATTGAGAAAAATCTTGAAATTTTTTCAGCAGTACTGGAACAGCTGAACATCATTAATGAAAGTTTTGAAACAGTTTATTTGTTTCAAAGACAAAGAATCGAGAGATTCCTGTTTACATATGGCTTGAAAGCAGTAAAAATGTTTCCGTCACTTTCTGGACTAATTTCAAAGTTAAGTGATGACTGCCAAGAGTATGCCAATCAGCTCAATGAGCTTTGTCTTGAACGTGAATCAGATTACGTTTTATTGTTGCAAAAGTATATAAGTTATTTGAAAATGTCCATAGACACTTGTTGCTGTACTGGAAGCTTTAGTGATAAATTATATGTATTAGGCAGTCTCGTTGAAACTATCTCTCAACTTTCTGATAAAAACTGCTGTTTGTTAAATGACTTCAAAGAGTGTAATGAGGTTTTAAATGTTTGTGGGGAAACTGAATCTTTTAATTGTTTGAGACACAAAGCATCTACCATGCCGGATACAGTGAAAAAAGAATTGAGAAAAACTTTATGTGAACTTGAAAATTGTGTTGAACAGCTATTTCCCCTAGATAAAAGTCAAAAGTGTTTACCCAGTTTGAAACCTACAGTAGAGGTATTTTTTGAGCGCCACGCTAATTTTACTGCCGAAGAAAAGCTATCAATCATTACAGTCGCTAAATGTATGTATGAAGATACAAGAAGCAGTTTGAAGATCCGCATCAGTTCTGGTGAAGTTGAGCTAAACGAGCTAACGAAATTGTTGCAAAATTTTATTTTTGACCAGAGACTGATAAAAAAGAGCAAACCACATATGGATGATATTGAATCAATCCTAAAAATTATTGATACATGCTGTTTTACTTGGGATGCATTAAAAACAAAATTGGAAACTTTCCTTGAGAACAACATATTAGTTGATGTGGAATGCAAAATGTTGCTCCTTAAAGTATGTTCCTCTGTATCTGAGTTAAATCGAGATCTAAAAGACAAGCTGTTTAGTATAATGAATCAAAAATTAGAATTTTTGTTGAACAGAATAAAATGCATAAAGCTTATTTTGATTGAACAAGATGCAGAAATTAGTCAATATTTCCAATGGGGACACAGTTTAGCATTGAAATATTACACGAAGTTCCTCATGGTTCAAAGATACGTTAAGCAAATGGATGTAAGGGTTTCTTTGGAAATGCTTTTGTTCGACTGTTCGAATCTTCTGGGAAGGAAAGATTTAACAGAACTCTGGTTGAAAACTGAATATTTGTTGGCAGGTGTAAACGTTAGAGACGTTTTAGCGCATGGTAATATCATATTAGACACAATTGGTGGCATGTTAGATCCCACAGACATGCCAACTGAACTTGTTGGGAAGATGATAGAACTTGTTATAGACGGTGAATTCATTTCGAAAATGGTTACCTTATTTAAGGGAAATGTTTTGTATGAAAGCAAAGATGATTTCAAAGATGTTTTGAGAGAAAAAGAACTTTTCGATAAGTGTCCAAGACTCGAAAGTTACTTCGAGTTGATGCCTTTTCCATGACGTCAGCAGTAGATGTCTTTTAAAGACAAATCTCATGATTTGTTTCGATCAAAGTCGGAAAGTTACAGTGGAATCGTGATATAATTTTTCTGCGCAAAAAATCCTGCTAATTATTGTATCTTGCAAGATTATGAAGCTACCGATTTAGCTTCAATACTTTTTCCACATTTGCTGATGTTTCAATAACCACATCCAATGGAATTTATTGCGTTTGAACAGTAATAGCGGTTTTCAGGAGAAACTCAATGCTCTGTTCATAACACCCTTTTTGAACAGCAGTTGCATCTGTAAAGAAATGTTCTCCAAAAAAGGAATGTAAACTCAAAAATGAGGAATGTCATGTTTCTAACACTCACTTCAAGAATTCGCTTCGAATTGCTTCATCACACATAAAAGTCAGTGTTGACAAGTTAGTAAAAGAAAAAAATTGCCAAATTTCTTATTGAATTAAAAAAAAATCTCCTTTTTGATAGTTTTAACTTTTAGTTTGTGTTTTTGTAACAAGTTTCAGTTTTTTTTTTTTTTTTTTTGGTTTTTTTTTTTTTTTTTTTTTTTTAAATCCTGTATTGTTATTTCAATTACACTATTGATGAATGTCGATTTTCACTATAATTGTCAAACTAAATAAAAACTTATTTTAAAACTTAACATTGTCTACCTCTAAATTGAAGTACTATGTTTTTTTTTATTGGATCAATGCCGCCCGCAAAAAAATTGAGGAATTGAAAAAAAATTTGGCTCTTTATTGAAATAAGGCCCACTATATAAATATAAACACCACTGGTCTAAGACCTCTGGCCAACCTCCTTATTTGAGGGAGATTTGGCTCACTGTAAGGAAAGTTCGTTCCAACGGAAATTAAGAATCCTCAAAACTACCCACATAAATAATTAATGTTCCAAAATATTCCGTTGCAAGACATAGTTAATAAGAAAGTGCAGAGTGACAATAGCGAAAACCGATTTGTTTAAATCAGCGGTTTTAATCATAATTCAAGTCAATTGACTTCTTTTCAAAAACAACATTTATTCGAATCAGTTTTTATCTTAAAGCATATAAATTCTCTTGAACATTTTATATTTCACTAGTTCTGTCTTTTTTGCAGTCATCACAACCTTTTTTCCTTATTCTTAATTTGGTCCTTAGAGTTTATTCTCAATAGGACTCTTATCTATATTTTAAGTTTGTCTCTACTAACTCAACCTGGAAACTTAAACTTTCAATTAGTAGGTAGTAGAAACTTTTATGTTGTCACTTTATCTAGGACTTTTCAACCAGAGCACTCAGATAGAGCAAAGGCACTAAAAGGTGAGCATTAAGAAAAAAATATTGGCAAATGGGAAAGGCCTGAAGCTAAATTGTATAAATAATACACCGAAACCTGTTTTTGTGCAGTAAATAGGGACCGCATAAAAAAATCGCTTAAAATTACGCTACAAAGCACTCGTTTTAAAAATAGGTTGGTCAATTGAATCCCAGTTTGTGTGAAATTTTCATAGACCGCACAAAACCGGTATGGATATAGTTGTACGGAATTTGAGCAATGAAATGTATGAAGTAATATTGCTCAAACAATCAATTTTTGCAAAAAATAAATAAATAAATAAATAAAACATGAACGTGCGAACGGAAAAGTAAAAAATTATATATATATATATATATATATATAAAGTATTTTTCAAATGAACAACGTAAACGTTTTAAAAGCTAATTTTAAAATACATCATTCAATTATACGTATAATGTTAATTTTTGCAAGTGAGTGAGAAAATAAAAATGGATAACTGTCTGTAAGGACGAGCTATATTTTATAAAGAGCAGTTAAACTTTCTTTCAAAAGTTTTTTTTTTTTTTTTTTCAATATCAGCTACAAGTTTAGGAATATTTATAAATGTAAATTAAATAATAACTGAAATTCTCTAAAAATGTTTGCTAAAATCAAAAAAAAAAATTAAATACGATATGATTTTTTTTTTAATCCGATCATTAGAATTTTCTAAACAATCTTGACTTTTTTACACCCTGGTTAAAATGTTCATAGAGTTATCAGAATTCCGTCAATATTTTGAAGAAGATCCGTCAATATTTTGAAAAAAAATACAGGGTTTTATTTAGAATGACATAGGAATGGTGTGAAAAAATATTGGACTTCATATTCGAATTCAGTTTGGCGTTATTTTGATTTTACTAAAAAATTTCAAAGAGTACTAACACTTTTGGGAACCACTGTATGTAGATATTCGTTCCTATTTTTATTATGAAAAATTTTCGAAGCTTAAAACTAAGAGCATGTTCAGAAATTCTTAGTTGTTTTTTGCTACAGAAAACCACTTTTTTGGTATAAGTGTTGAATGTTTTTTTTTCTTTAAAATATTTTACTTCTTTTATTTATTTATTTATTTATTTATTTATTCGTGAATTTATTTTTTTGAGTTCCTTTTTACGGAAAGAAGGCTACCTTTAAAAAAAATGTAGTTTACCCCAATAACGTGAGTTTCATTAAATCATTTTTAATGAATTTTATTATTTTAGAAGAGACAATATTCAGCTCACATAACTGTTCATTACATGCCCGAAGGAACACTGATGTATAAAACACAATAAAAATCTATATAAGAAGCTTTACGAACATTATTAAATCGGCCACAAACACCGTAGAATACGCTACGATACAAGAAATGAATTCATTGGTTAGAGCAAAGGTGCATAGTGACGTCAAGCCAACCACGTTACGTTTTTGCGTCACGTGATATTTCCTCCATTTTCTCTTACTTTAAAATTGAATATCAAATGAGAGAAACTCTTTTTTCACACGCATATCCACATTTTCATAAACAGCGAATCATAATTTATCCAAATTGTATTTATTATTGCGTTCTTCTGACATGTGCAAATAGCTCATTGCAATCATACCCCATATTTGCCGGATCGTCAGACGATGTTTGCTGAGAAAAGAAAGTTTTAGGAGGTCACAGTGACCTCTCACTTGTACAGTGCCCCTGATCACTGTACAAGTTATTTCTATCATATAGAAACCTTGCTCTCGCGCCGTTCATTCCTGATACAGTAATACAGTAAAACCTGTAAAGTTGACCACCCTTGTAAGTTGACCACCTGTCTAAGTTGACCGCTATTTTCAGGCACAGAATTAGATTAATATCATATACAGTCGGATCCCGACTTAGGCGAGGGATGCGTTCCAAGACTCCTCGCGTAAGTCGAAATTTCGCGTTATGGAAAAGTGTTGTGTATATGATTTTTTTACTAACATACCCGGTTATTATAGACATTTAAACACCTTTTAAGCTGTTTTTGACCAGTTTTTAATTAGTATATATTACCGTTTTTTACATAAAGAGCTGAATTTTTACCGTATTTTAAAAAAAGTTGCATTTTTCAACATAAAATAGTTACGATGCACAAAATCAATGATCAATGGGAGAGAGAGAGACATAAAAATAAAACAGTACGGTACTTACAGTATGTAGTAATAATAAAGCTTTGCACTGTAATAGTACTATACAATAGATAAAATGAGTTACATTTGTAACTTAAAAATTGAAGATTATGATTTATCCTATACGCAATCTGATTGTTATTCTAATATATTTTTAAATACAGTAGCTTCGCATTTACTATTATAACATTTACATCTATGGTAACAGCCCTCTGGGATCCCCTGGACATATACGGATTGCCTTCTCTTGACTTTTAATTATACGTATGAAAGATTCACCGTGCTACCTTCGACCCACTTTCTAGTTGTTCAAGCGTATCAAGAATCTTCACCTTTTCTTAAATTGTCGCAAACTTTCGCTTTTTGTTTTCATCTAAAAATTTTGGATGAAACAGTGTGTCTAGCTGCCACAGTCTTTCATCACCTTTCATATTTAGAAAAAATAGATGAAAAATGAGGAGTGGTGATTATACACACGAATAAAGCTATGTTTATAGTGCGGTGCGTGGGAGTTTACGCAGTCAGTGATGCTGAAAGGATGAAAGTTCATTCACGAATTAGTGTTTAGTAGTCAATAACAAAGCTACAACTTAACATCACGCTTCCTTTCCAAATATTTTCGTGTTGAGAGCGAGAAATTCGCTTTAGCTCTAAAATTCGTTGCTCCTGAAAAATTCGCCTTATAGCCATTTCGCGTAAGTCGGATCGCGTTGTAGCGGGAGTCGACTGTAAGTCAACCTCTGTAAAGTTGACCACTACGTAGTGCACCGCAAGTGGTCAGCTTACACAGGTTTCACTGTACAAGATAGTACCAACCTGCATAAAGATTATACCAACCGCGCAGAAATTATTCTGGCTACACCACTGGTTTTAGAAACCTACATATCAAGACGTTCAGCTTTTAAAAAAAATCGCAATGAAATCCAGACGCTATTTGGAAATTTGTGAATAGAAACATTGTAGCATTGTCTATCACACGCTTTATTTTTACGGCAGCACTTCCTGCTTTAGCAGCACGCGCACGTTATCATAGTTTAAAGGTCAGTGATAGCTCTTTTTTTAATTACTGTTTATGCTTATCATTCGAGCGACTTGAGTGGTTCGTTGGAGATGTGACTTAGTGAGGTTCATTAAAAAAAAGCAAAGATGTTACGTGTGCGTTGGATTTCTTGTTTATAAGCTTGCTGTGAAAATTTATGTTTTTCTGAGTTTCATCAGCTGATGACTCCAGGGACGATTAAAATAAAAGTAAGAAACTGTTCGATTTTTGTATTCTTTTCATTAAACTGTTCGAATATTTCATTAAACTGTAGACAGGAAGAAGAAAAAATTTTTGAATGCCTCCTCCCCCTACCCCTGACGAGTATATGCAAACGCTTAACGTCGGGTGTAAAAGGAAATAAGATTCTTTTTCTTTATTAAACAGTTTAGTAAACCAGGAGAGTCGGCGGGGGCGGGGGGGGAGATCCAGGTCACAGACTAGGTCAAGACATTTTTAGGCAAGGGGAATTTGAAAGGGTTTCTGATCTCGTTTCGGGGGGCTCTCATTCTGGAAATGCTCCGCAGCATGTGGGGAGGGAGGGGGGTTGCGCCATCGCCACCAGCTTGGGATGAAATGAAGGGAATGGGTACTCCTGAGTAAACAAAGGTTGTATTCAAGTGCATCGTGATATGAAATTGCCTGGTACATGCGTTCCGACAGGGCACTCCTAGCTTTTGAGAGAAAAAAATGTTAGATTTAGAAAATCATAATAATTTTGTGTCTTTTCTCATGAAAAAAACATTTTTTTAATAATTATTTATTCTAATTAAATTAATTTTAGGTATTGGACGAACAGGCCTTTTATAATGTTCTGTAACTTTAATTCAATGGTTGATTTACCTATAGATAATGAAACTGCATTTAAACATTTTTTCAAGGTGAAATCATTACTATTAACTTATTAGTAGTTTTTTATTTCTTGGAAACTTTTTTTTTTCCTATGTGTGGAAAAAAAGCATGTCCACGAACTTTGTTTTAGAAATTTTGCATGTCTACGGACCAAAAAAGGTTGATAAACGCTGTCCCATGGTGCAAAAAAAGAGTAGCGTTTATCACCCTGACCAGAAAACCTCACGATCAAGGAAATTCGAAAAAAAAAAATCGAAATTGGTAGCATTTAAAAGAGCATCGTAATGCATGTTTATGGCACAAAAATTACGTGCCCTCGCGGCCCCGTTATCGAAATATGAGGTCTTAAATTTTGCCGAGATTTTCAGTTAAGTTGCCAAATATAGCGAGTTTTGTTCAAAAATGGTAGGTAGGCGCGAATTCAAGATCTGCATCTGACAAGACATCTCATTGCCATTTTTGTCCTTCACCAAAACGCGTGAAAGATGTTTTATAAGTTAATGCTTCTTTAAAAATTTAAAGCCAATAAAGTCTGCTTTACTTGTGTGCATCAAAGTTAAAAACCACTATCAAGCTTATAAAATGGAAAGTTTTTCCAGAGGAACAACTTTAAATCAAGATTAAGCTTAAGTTTTATCTTATTATTAATGAAAAATCAGGCCAAAAGCAGACCGGGTTGGGGGGGGGGGGATTTAAGGAGCTAAGGTTGATCCTTAACAAAAATGTGAATTAAATGTACTTGCAAAAAGTATAGTATGGTAAGGAAGGGACACACACGTCGGGGAGCGATGTCACCGGAAATATTTGTTGTTGTTTTTTGCAAAAACAATGCAAATGTAATGTTAATTGATTTCAAACACCCCTTTTTTTTCCTGGCGAGTCCCTTAAACCCCAAGCTGAGCTCCCAAACACATTATTTCCAATTCTAACTATGTGTATATGGCTGTGTTTTCAGTTGCTTTTCGGCATGATAAGCATTTTGTATAATTCTGCCATGGGAAAGCAAAGCGTGGTATCTGGGCAAATTTTTTTTCTCTTTTTTTTTTGCCACATTCTGCACTTTAGCCAGGGGTGCCCACCTAGAGAGGGGTCGTAGGGCAGACTGCGCTAATGAAATTTTTAGGAGGCGGTGTTTTGATGGGTATTTTTCTCATTTTGAGGAGGAGTCTCTTGCTTTTGGGGGGTCTCAATGATATTTAGAGGGTGCGCCCTTGCCCTTGGGGGGGGGGTACCTCTGCCTTAGCTTTATTTGGTTTCTGCTGAAAATTAGCACGAAAAGAATGTCATATTCAAAGGTTTCCCTTTTTGAAATCCAAAATGCATTTCTTCAAATATCTCAAAAATTCATTTCTGCAGATACTGCGATTTAACTTCCCACGGCAGAATTTACATTTTACCCAGTAAAATTTTGAAGAGACTAGCCGGAATAAAGCTTATTACTTTTTAACACGCTTTTATTAGCTTCACCTGTATGTATGTATGTATGTATGTATCTTGTAACGGAATCTTGCAGCTCAAATTTCGCCCACTTCCTGCGATCGAATTCTTTTGAAATTTGGCACGCGACCTCAGACCCGATGACAATGCAATATTCTATAATCAAATTAATTAATTAACTCTTTTAATTGTTAGTTTCCTCCAATTTTAATCAATATTTTGGCATAAATCCAACAATGTGAAAAAGGAAAAATTTAATAAAATACATTAAAAAATGCTCGCAAAAATTATTTAAAAATATCTACAAAAACCTTTAATTTTTCTGCATCAGACAAAATTTGTTCCAATGTTCCAAGGTAATTAGAACATGAAATATAATTGTTTTTAACTAATTTCATGCCAAAATTTAGATGAGCCTTCAATTGGAAATTCATTGCTGATCAGACCATTGTTGAACAAAACTTTTATTCAAATGCATCTCAAATTTTCAAATTAATGAAGATATGATTTCCGCACACATACATCGATGACTGAGATGGATTAGCTTTTTTTGGGCAAATTTTATGAATATAAAAGATTATGAATAATGTTGAAATGAATATTTTTTCGTAAAACAAGTTAAACTAAAAAGAAGAAAATAAAATAATAGTTTAAAAAACTAAAAAAAACACGCTTTCGTAGCAAAATGAACTAAAAAGTGAAAAATAATCTTTGGATGATAGTAGTTGACCAATCACTTAATTTCAACGTAATACAAAAAGGCGTGGGGGGCTTCTTATCAGTTGTCATGAATTTCTTCCATTTGTTGTCCAAGCAAAAATGTAAATAGACAGCCCCCCCCCACGCTTTTTTGTATTACATTGAAATTAAGTGATTGGTCAACTACTATCATCCAAAGATTATTTTTCACTTTTTAGTTCATTTTGCTACGAAAGCGTGTTTTTTTTTTGTCTTTTAAACTATTATTTTATTACTTCATAAGCTTGAAGGTGATTCCTTTAATTTAACACGTACAAGTAAGGGATTAATGCAACACATCTTTTACACGCTTTGCAGATGACCCAAAATGGAAATGAGATGCCTTAGAAGATACAGACGATGAAATCGCGCAGTATTTTAAATTTTTTACTAAGTCTTTAATTCTGGCGACTTTTCTTGAGATTTCGGCAGACTTTAAGCCCCTATATCTCGAAAACGAAGAGACGAGGGCACACAATTTACGGGTCAAAAAAATGTCTAAATATGCTGTTTCGAATGAACTTTTTGAACTTTTTCCATGATTACTGAAGTCGTGAGGTTCCATGGTGAGATCCACGAGCCGCGTATGGGCTGCCGTAGCTTTGTGAATGGTCAAGTAGTAAAAGCAAACAAAAAAGCTTGACAAGCTGCAAAATAGTACATGTGTCTCTTCATTTAACTCTTCTGTGTACTAGTGCACTTTCTTTAAGGGGGTCAGAGATACAAAAATCGTCAAATTTTGCAACTTTTTTTTTTAATCATTTAAAAAATTACTTCGTTTTCTTCTGCTGAAAAGGACGTTTGAATCTTGTTTCTATCTTAATTAGAAAGAAATATATAATTATTTGTGTTGCAAGTAATGAAATTTGTGTCATATCTTTTTCAAACAGTTTACTTTACTTTTTATGCGGCGAATTTGAAAAAAAAAACGTTCACTGCAAAAAAATATGATTTTTTAAAAAAATATCTTCGAATTTTTTTCAAATATTTTTTATTTCTTATTGAATAAATATTTTTAAAATCGCCGAATAAAAATTAAAGCTTAGATATTTGTGCATAATTTTTAGAAAAAAAATTGAAAATGAACAAGAATATTTTGAGTTATAGCAATTTAAAACAACTCCATTTTTTAAAAAATTAAATTTAAATTAAAATTTTTTTATCATTTATGTCATGATTTTGCTTATTAAATAGATGGTAAATCAGTGCAAAAAATTTAAAAAGTTAAAATATTTAATAAAAAAAATTTTCAAAATGTGTCCCGGACCCCCTTAAAAAGTGATAAGTTTCGGTCTTTTATCGAAATATGGCGCCTATGTTTCATAAAAAAACTTAGTGATGGTTTAGAGACTTTGTTTTATTTTCAACTAAATTATTTGACAAATTCTGGAGAACTACCTTCCTTTTGATAGTATATTTTACACCTATCAGTAACCTTTGGAGTCTTTCTGCATTTGCAATCCAATATCATTTAGTGTAACAATTGTTATCATTGCACTTTTTTGACTCGAAACTTCGTATGTATTTAACGCTGTTGGCATTGCTGATAATGGAAACGTCATTTTGAAGCTCCTCACTTCAACTGAATATGTAGGAAATTGCTTGAAATCTTTATCTGTATCATAGTTTTTTCATTTTCTGCAGTACAACAGCAATCCCAAATACTTTCACATTGTTGAGGTATGCTATTTATATCAATTTCTAATTGTCTTTTTTGTGCCTATTTAATTGTTCAGCATCTATTATTTTCTTTTCCAATCTAAACTTTAACTTTCTAGTGATTTTTGCATTCTAATTCCTCATATACATTCTCCTCGAAGATCTCTGGTCTTTCAAATATCCTTGAAAACCAATATCTTTCTTGATTTCTTAAGTATGAAAACTTTGATTTCAGGGCTCTTACATGTTGAGATGTCAAACTGTAGATTTTTCACCATCTTGGCACCTTTTTTATTTAATTTTCCCAGTATATCTTGTTTTTCCCAAAACGATTTCTTTATGCCCTACATAATATCTTTTCTTTTTGCATTGAAAGGGGGGGTTTCTTGTAGGCCCAAGTCATGTGTCTGTAGTAAGTTGTTAATTTATTTTTTATCGACGTTGTGTTTACTGCTGTTTTTTTTTCTGCGCAATGGTAATTATTTATTTCACTATACAATACTTTGTTGATAAGAAAATGTTATAGGAAAAGATTTTCTCCATGACACTTTCTGAAAAACAATTCTTTATAGCTTAAAATGTGGAGAGTTTGGCCGTTGTTTCTTCAATGAGATAATGTGCCACAAGCATTGGTACAATATTAACAAGAGAAATATTGATAGCCCTAACGTAGAAAACTGAAAATAGCGTCTATAAACGAAAACCTCACTCGGGCACCGCAAGGGTGCTTTGAAGGTAACTCAAATCTGCCGGTTTTCAAATCAAATTAATTGCAGGAGGTGTTCTTTTCTCTGACCAAGGGCTGCTGAAAGAGGTTAAGCCAAGACCCAACCCACTTATGTAGGATGTGACCTGTCCAATGACGAGACATCTGCCTTGACCGAACAAAATTGAAATGTTTCACCTCTTTGGCTAATTTCTTACATTTCAAGGTGACGTATTCAAGCTCTAAAGCCGGCAACGCACTTGACAATTCTGTTCTTCAACTTTCCTTTCCGTATTACCTCTTCACGATAATGGACGCTTCTGAAACAAGCGGAGCGAAGGGCCAACTCTTCGCGGTCAGACTTTATTTAGCAGTCAAACGTCAATGAATAAGTCTCAGTTCAGTGGAATGGAATTTCTCCCCTCCCCTGCACATCTCCTATTTTAAATGAACTATATGGCGAAATATTAGTGTAACCACGCCATGTTGAGAAAAACCAGGTAGGATGCAATTTCAGCCTATTTAAACATTTTTGCAGATTAGACGGAATTTTAGACTGTTTAGGCATTAATCGTTAAATTAATTTGCATTAGGAGCTCTGAATAGCATAAGGCTTCTGCAGTTTTATTATTATCATTATTATTATTGATTTATTCATTCGTTCATTTTATTTATTAATTTTTTTTTAAGATTATCATTTTATTAAATTCAGCGCAGAATACAAATCACATTTCAGAAATCATTTATCATGATTTGAACTATAGATATTGTTCTATTGAAAAATAATTTTAAATTTTTCCATTTTAGATTTTGGATAATCTGAAATAAATATCATTTTTCAAGATTCTGGGACAAAAAGTAAGATTATACAATTTTCTGATAGTGGTGTGATAAAGGATTTATTCTGAAACAATAGTTTAAAAATGTGCATTACAAATAAAATAAACTTCAGATAAAAATGTGAAACAGAACGTTTTCAGCATTTTTTAAAACGTACTTTAGTTTGGAAATAAAAACAAAAGATATTGATTGCTGATAATAACCAGCAAAAAATGAATTTTTAAATACGGCAAAAAAAATTCAAGTGCCTGATTCAAACTAACAGAATAGCAGAAATAATAATGTTCGTAGCTTCGCAAATGTGGGGATAATTTTAATCATGTTTAATTTCCGTCTTGTATCAGTTAACGATATTTAACAACTGAAGGTCAGTCATGAAGATTACCAGTACAAAGCTCTGTGGGTTTCTACAATGTGTTTCATTCAATACTCGGTTATATGCACAGTAAAATTCGGAACTTGCTGCTTTCTTTACATGTAATTCAACTTTTTTTTGTTGCATTTGAATCACATTTTTATTTATAATGGAATCACCAAAATTTCACAACATTCCAGAGCGATTGAAAAAAGCTATACTTGAAGAAACAGGTTGTTCCGTAGCCGAATGTCAAATACATATCTTAAAAGAGGATAACCTGGCTTGGTCAATAATTCTCTCCTATCTTATGTCAACAACTTCCGGAAAAGGAAAAATTCCTGAGTTGGAACAACGCTTGAAAAAGCTAACAGACAAAGAAGTTATTGATTCTTCCCTTATGAAAAGTGTTTTATCCTTCAACCCCTTTCGAAACAATAAGTCTTACTTTCAGGATGAAAATCTTAGAAAAGTTGTTTCTATTTTTAAGGAAAAATTAAACTGGAGTTCATTGTCCAGTACAAAAAAATTAAACTCTGCTTCGGACTTTCTCCAATTTCAAATCATACAGTTATCCTTATACGGCCATGTCTGGAAAGAACAAATATTTAATGAAAACTGCTCTGACAGCCAAAACAGTCTCACTATCTTCAGAACTCTTGACAGCCCAAGTGGTCAATCGAGTGTTATATGGTACAGTTTCGGAATAAGTAAACAACTTGGTTTTAAGCTTAGACGTGAAGCTCTTCGGACTATTCTAAAGAGTGCTAAATTATCTAAGTCAGAAATTAACGACATAATTTCTATCAGTGATCAGAAAGAGCCGTTAATAATTAGCATCCTCAAAAGCAACTCTGTATCAGTTATTCCAAAGCTTTATTCCTCGTATCATTCCTTACACAAACTTGAAGCAGCTGGATTTGAAACGGATCCAAGAGCCATGGACAAAGTAGGGTTTTCTGCCTTTTACTATGCTTTAGTTCATGGCGAGCTGATTACATTATGGACATTATATTTTTATGCGGCAAATGCATGTTATGAGACTGACTATAATATTCGACGACCAGATCTATTCATAGTTGAGAATTTACAAGAGCTGGGGGATATCATAAAGGGCGATCGTAAAATTATCAAGAATTCTGATTATTGTAAACTGGAGAAAAGAATACGTTGCAGGTGGGATGGGTTCATACGACTGAGTGATTATTTGATTTGCATAACTAGCAAAATTCAAGACATACAAGATAAAAAAGAGTGTGACACTGCTGATAAAGATAAAATTCGAACGACAAAACTCACCGAAGTGTTAAAAGGCTTTTTCGATGTATATAAACAATTCTTCTTTTTTGATGATTATTTTGAAGGTAATTTCCTACCCTGCGATGATTACAGAGAATATATTTCATATTACTATTTAGTTGATTTTACAAGCTCTTTAATATTCTTCGATTATATTTTCCAGTTGAAGAACTGCTTAAAATTAGACGATGACAATTTATATTCAGAGACTGAGTCTAGCTTCTGGTTGCTTATAGTATACTATGAAGAATATACGTTCCTTCGTAAAGCTTTACTGAAACTGGTTAAAGAAAAATACCTAATAGACGAATTCGAGTTCAACCGTTTAGAAAATGACTTATGTCTGCTTCCACTTCTTCAACGGCGAGCTCTGCAAGCGAAAGCAATCGCGTTCAGAGCAGCTCTTACAACAGCAACAGAAAGAAATACAGATGCTTCTGAAACAGAAATTATGCGCACTTTAAGCAATTTACCAGAACTTAAAGATGATATATTAGTTAATACTTTGAGGTTTTATTTGAAGATTTCCTCAGCATTAAAATTCAATGATCCAAGATCAGTATTGGTCATCGAGCGAACGTTAACCATGATTGGAGAATGCATAAATCATAGTAAGCATAAAAGCACAATGAGGCTACTTCTAGCCTTTTGTTTGCCCCAAAAAGCAAGAAGCATTATGCGGAAACTCAGAGATAAATTGAATCATTTAGATGAGAATGATGCCTACTCTCAAAAGTTGGAGATTGAAAAAGATTTTACACTTTTCAAAAGAATTCAAAATGAAATCAGAAAAATCAACAATTCGTTCAAGATTGTCTACGACCTTCAAACATTTAGAACAACAGAGTTCATGTTAAATAATTTAATAACTTCAATTAAAAAGGAATTAGATGATGATGCTTGTTCAAGGGATTCAAACCGAATTGTGTACAACATTCAGCTACAAAGAGGGTTAGAGTCCTGGAAAACTATATCCGAGACACCAATGCTGGCGCGCAAGAAGCGCCTTAAACGAAGCATTGAAATGCACAAAAATAAGTATTGCGCACTGGTACGAAATATTTTTCAACGTATGGACAATATTATTTCAGAACATACCCTGAAAAGTTTAAAAAATGATTTAAAGAAAATTACTGAAGAGGTAAATGCAGCTTTATGGGCGTTAAGATATTTACTGACGACCTTCAGAGACGCTGAAATAATTTCTGAATTTGAGGCATTCCACATGTTGGAAAAGAAAATCATGTTTGAAAGGTTTCCAGAAGTGTTGGAAATTAAAAATAAAATTAAGGAGGTCCAAGACTTTACTGAAATTATTCTTTCATCTGTCGGCTTAAATGTTTCCACATTGTGTGAAGAAGTGAGCATTGAAATCCCATTTATTGAAAAGTTTTATAACGATTTGGATCCACCAGCTTTAAGCGAAGGGGTGAAGAATAAAATTCGGAGTGAAATTCCGCCATTAGTGAAAACTGCCGTAATGGCAAAATCTGAACTTGTCGATGCATTAGATAAAGGATGTTTATTTTCGCTTCAGAATAGAGATGAAAAATTTGCAAAGCTTTTTCTTCCAAAAGAAAAGAAAGAGACTTTAAAAGAAATTTGTGAGACCAATCAGTCAGAAGCAAAAAATATAGTCAGCTCAGCAAATGACCCCATCTCTGATCTTGAACTGGTGCTGTCAGGGAAAAGGCTTAAAAAGAAAAGATTTGCAGAAATGTGCAAAGAATTGGAACTTCAAAACGAGACTGCATGTTTATTAAAGGATTTTGTCTCTGGAACGAATAAACACAAAAGACATGATAATCTCTTATCAGTTATCATAGAACGTATCCAGTTACTGAAGAAAATACTTATTGATGACTCTTCAGAAATTTCCAATATGTGGATCAAAGGAAAAAATAAAAGTACCAAGCAACACGCGGTATATAAAATTTTGAGGAGGTACATACAGATTCCTGAGGTTCGAATATCTTCAGAGATTCTTCTTCAAGACTGTATGACTATTCTTGGAAATGAAGAAGAAAATGCTAGGGAACTGTGGAACAAATCTGATAACTTATATTGTGGTTATAACTTGCGCTTAGCTTTGGCCCATGGCAATCCTATATTAGAAAGCATTGGAAGCTTTTTAGACTGCGAGGATTTACCATCTAATTACATAAATAAAATTCTTCAGTTAATCGAAGACGAGCCATTGTTAAGAGAAATTGAAGAGCTTTGTCATTCGATTGGAATTACTGATTTCTCCAAATTTCATGAAGCTATAAATAAAGATGATGACAACTTTTTGAAACTTCAGTCACTAGTTGAAAGTTGTAAGAGTTACTATTCTAAAATACTTCCTAATATTGCAGTGAATAAGTAACAATTGTAGCTCAAAGTTATGTGTGGACAAGGACATATCGATATTGATCCTAAGAGATTCAATTTGTTTATAAAATTGCAACTGAAATGTTTGACTGAAGGGTCATTCCACGAAAAAGTCAAACGCTTGTCCCACACGTAACGATCCATACATTTCATTAAGAAGTAATGATTTTAAAGGGTAATGACGAAATTTTTTGCTTAAGACAGCGAACATAAGTTTGTTAAGCAGAAAAAAATGATTCTTCATTAATATTTTAAAATATTATTTTTCATGACTATGAGATGTCACGTGCGGAAAAGAAATGGCCACTTTTACAAGTGAGCCACTTTATGTTTCTGTGGTGACAACTTTTTTGTTTTCGCAGGCGTTGTATGTAATTTTATCACTGTCTTTTTCTCGTGAAAATATACTTTTAACTGAAAATTAGGAGAAACTTAAATATTGCAAATCATTATATGAGCATTCAAGCGAAAGTATGACAATGTTTGAATATTGTAACTAGATTGAGAATTCTCTCTTTTTTTTTTTGAGCAATCACGATTGCTTATTGCTTTCATTTGAGCATCCTTGGTGTCTGGTTCCTTTTACTGAATGGACCAAGGGCCTCTGCAGCACCGCCGTCCACCGGAGGACGGAGCTGCTCCTCTACTCCTATCCTCCACTAGCAACCTAGCCACCGAAATCCCCTTCTCCTAGGCGGTGGCGCCCATGTCCTGCATACACACACTCCTATATACACACACGTCTACACACAAACAAGTCCTTACACACATACACACACGTAACCGCCCAGGAGGAGGTGCAGTCTTGGGAGGACATGAGCCGTTTCTAGAAACAATAGCCGCAAATGAATAGGATCCTGTCGCAACTCGTGATTGTGAAAAACATAATTCGAATTCAAAGTGTCAGAACTCAAATTAAATACACACACACACACACACACACACACACACACACACATATATATATATATATATATATATATATATATATATATATATATATATATATATATTATTTATTTTTTTTTGCTATTTAAGTCTAAGATAGATGATGCGGCACACACACACACACACACACACACACACATATATATATATATATATATATATATATATATATATATATATATATATATATATATATATATATATATATATATATATATATATATATATATATATATATATATATATATATATATATATATATATTTTTTTTTTTTTTTTTTTTTGCTATTTAAGTCTAAGATGGATGATGATGCGGCACTCGTGAACGCAACAACTAGAGAGGGGCACATGTGAAGATCCCCTCTGTAGCAGTAATATTAGTGTAGAATATTATCGGTGTTAAAAAACCTGTGCATATGTATTTATCATTTTTAATTTTCGAAAACCAAATTGTAGCATTATTGTTATTTATTATTGTAATAAATGACAATAATGTTACTAAATAGTTGGTTTGCAATTTAGTGTTATGTAATACTTACTGGAAATAAAAAGGCAAATATTTTTAGTTTGATCTAACGTTTAAAATAATTTCAATATATATATTATTGTTCTCTGTGTAGAGCTTAAAACAATATTACAATTAGAATAATGTTTACATAATAAAACATTCTTTGTACTATATGCAGTATTAAAAGTTTTTTCGTGTTTATCCAGTGATCAGAACATAGTACAAGTCCTTAAAATTTGAGTGAGCAGTTATATATTTGGGAAAAAATGTTTTCTTAGTGACACAGTTGCTGTACAATTTTAACTGTCGCAGTATATGCTACAAACCATTCAATATAATCTTGATTGTTATATATGTATAGTATATATCGCATGTTAGAGAGTTTTTCTTTAAAATATGATGCTTGTCCCGCATTTTTAACTGTGTTCATCTGTGCTCCAAACCTGTTCATATGTGCCCCCTCTCCCCATATAGAAGCATATGTGAACACCTGAAGAAATTTCTTTAAAATACCACTAAGAAAGAGTATATTTTTCTCAATCTCAATAAATTCCATGACACAAAGAAAAGATTTTTCAATCATGGGGATCTTTTTGTGCTGATAAATTGATAATATTTTTTGAAAAATAAACAAATTTAAAAAATTGTTCACATTGTACCCCCCTTTTTCCAACCCTCTTATTATTACCAAGGGGCTCCAGCCTGCTCGATTAACGCTCAGTGACTGCCGAAGATTGCTTCTCAACCTTATTTGGTTTGCAAAGTTTTAAGTTATCTTCTCGGAAGAATCAAATTAAAGAACGCGTTACGGTTAGAATAAAATGAAAATCCTGTTAACCCTCCAGTAGAAAATAGAATTAGAAAAAAACTATTTCGAACTTTTGAAAATAAGCGCTCCGAGGTGAACCCCAATGAATGCGAAGTAATTTTATACCAGATTTTAAATCTATAAGTGCTATGGGGTCTCTTGGACGTGGAACAGCCACAAGCGCAATTCACTATTTCTTTGGCATTTTTTAAAAAAGATTAACACTATTATTTTTACTACCCTATGTTTCTTCAAATACTACAATGAATTCTTGAAATTTTTTGTATTAATTATTCCTGTATGTTTGGATCGAAATTTTTCTGGCACTTTTTTCTGTATTTAAATAATTCTGTAAAGACTCAACATATTGAATTTTAATAATTCTTCTTGCTTTAATTTTTTCATTTTATAATATTTTTTGACACTTTATACATTACATAATGACTGAAATCAAGATGTGATTTTGAAGCGCTCCATTAAAAGTAGTTAAATAAAGATTTAGTAGTGCAATTTAATCCATTATGCTGTACTATTGTTATTTCATTTTTTTATTTATTCATTCATTTATTTTTTTATTTATTCATTCATTCATTTATTTATTTATTTTTATTTATTTACTTACTTGTTTATTGAAGTTGGAAAAGTACAATACAATGGGGTTGTTTCCTTCAGTCAAAAGTTATACTTTTAGTCACTGAAATTGATAGAATGATCAAAAATAAATAAATAAATAAATAAATTTCGGGGAGAATTAAAATTTCCTTCATTTGAGGTTTTTTTTTTTTTTTTTTTTTTTTTTTTTTTTTTTTTTTTTTGTCTTTTTTAAGTATTTAGGGAAAACGAAAAAGCTCTTAAAAATTTAAGTTACATTATTACACGGTATTAGCTTAACCCAAACAACGCAATTAAGTATAAGTTTACTCAAAAACGTTGAAAAAACAGCTTCAAATAAAATCAATTTTTGTTTAGTCAAATCCTACCTCTTATTCAAGGAACACAGTAATATCTTGTTTATATATGTATGATATGATTACTTAAACACCTTTTATTGCAGTTGAAAGCAAACCATAAAACTTAATTTTTGCACCCAAAAAACATTTTTTACAAATAATTCTCAAAACAAAAAAAGGCTGAATCTCCCGCTTACGTATAGCGATAAATATAAGCTCCCCGGTCGCTTCTTTACAAAATTCTCTCTTCTGAGCATATACTGCACCTTAACCCTACATCAACTGGACTCGTTCTCCCTTACTGATAACAAATCTAGATTGGTTGAAAACTTCAATGAGAGTAATTTCACCTAATGAAAATATACAGACTTATAATTGCAACTAAGAACTTATCAAAGTAAATAAATATCTTTGTGCATAAGAAAAAATAAGAACTAACAATGTCAAATAGCACAAATTTCAGATTACTGCAGATACGTGTTTCGGCGTTACAAGGAACGCCTTTTTCAATGTAAAAGAAAACTATTTATAAAAAGACATCCTTTTGCGATGAAAAAAAGCGTTCCTTGTAACGCCGAAACAAGTGTCTGCAGGGATCTGCAGTTTGTGCTATTTGACATTGTTAATTCTCATTTTAATAGCTCACTAGCAGCGTCGCCCGGCTTTGCACGGTCTACCTCGAAAATAAAAGTTATGTCAAAGTACCGCGTGTTCAACAATCACTCTAGAACAAATAAAAAGAAAAAATCAGTAAAATTTTGCGGCAGATGGCTGGAATATAACCAAAAGAGAACATTTTAACTTCCCCGATTACAGAGAAAGCCTCAAAACAAAATCTAGAATTTTATTTGTTCATATTCGAGGAAAAAAATGGCAACAAATCTTTCTTCTCGGTGATTTTCTTAACGCTACAAATTTTAATAAAAGCATTGTTACGGAAAATTGAGATGAAGCTCTGAATAATAATTGAATGGAGGAAAGCCGTCGAAAAATAGGGATTTTGTGTCGAAAACTAAGTGTTATAATTAGTTGCTTTTAATTGATACCTCCGTTAATTCTTATCAGAGGATCATGTTAAATAACCAACATAAAGACGGGAAAATTACGAATCTACCGATAAATAGTTCACTGGCATTCGGCAGAAGTAACTCGTACATAGGTACATACATAGATACATACGCTCAGATTTTAAGATCATTTTGAATTTATTAGATCATTTATCATTTTTATAAAAGATCATTTTGAATTTAGTATCACAAGCTGTTTCTTGTAGAAGTTTGAATATCAAAAATAATTTTGAATTTGCAATTATAGGGTAATGCGATAAAACACAATGAAAAGAGAACTACGATATCGAGAGAAAAGATAAAGCAAAGATAACTGTCTCGAATGTGTCGTCCGTTATTTTCAAGTGCTTTAGTTTTAAAATTCCAATCAGATGTTTTGTACGAAATGAATGCTTGCGTATAATTAAGTAAGTTATGAGCAATGGAGGTACCGAAATTTCACTGTTTTCCTTCGCACTTTTTGGAGAATGCAGAAAATAAGCTATGTGAGTGTGAAATTCATGTATTACGAAGAGAAAATATAGCTTGGTCTATCGTTTTGCCGTATCTTATGCATAGGAGATCCAAAAGTTCTACTCCTAAAGAATTTTTGCATCGGATTTCTCTGATAATAGACTGTGATGAAGACTTCCTTCGAAAAGTCGAGACAAGTGTGTTGCGTTTCAATCCGTTTCAAAATAGACGGTCTTGTTTTCACGATGAATGGCTTCAAAAAGTTGTCACTTCCTTCACAGAAAAATTGCAATGGGCTTCTTTATCCATAAAACGGAAACTGCAAGCAGCTTCGGATTTGCTGCAATGTTCAATTGTGAAAATAACAAAGAATGATGTGTGTGATCCAGAAATCGAATTAATTCTTCCACGGGGAACTGAGGCAGAAAATCGAAGTATCACTCTCTTCCAATCGGACAAAAAAGGATCGAGTTTTAGCTTTGGAATTTAAAAAGAAATTGGTTTGAAACTTCAAAAAATCGCTTTTACGACTGCTTTAAAATATGCTACGATACCTCCTAGAATTATTGGGAAATTTCTGAAAATAGTGGATGTAAAGGACTCCTTTATTACAGCCGTCTTGAAGAGTGACTGTAACTGCAAAGACTTTATTCCTCAATTGTATCAGTCTCCATATGCCTTGCATAAGCTTGTCGAAGCAGGGTTTGTGACTGATCCTACAGTAGAAGATGAGAAAGGCTATCCAGCCCTATTCTACTCATTAACTCATAATAATTATTCCATTGCTTACTCCTTGTTCTTCTATGTTTGCAATGCTTACTATTTGTCCCCCGGTACATACCGTGAACCGGATGTCAGAGTAATTGATAGTTTGAACAAGATGAGAGACGTTTTGCTCAAGCTGAAATTGGAAATCGACAACTCCGAATTCAAAAAACAAAAAATTCTGTCGAAAATAAGAGAGCTATTGCTCTTAAATCAATTTTTAATGAAAGTCAGCTCAGGAATTTACAGCATAAAGAATGAGAATGTTCCAGGTGCTTCAGATCATTGGGAAGCATCTAAAAGAAAGAGAATATTGATGTGTATTCTCAACACATACGAAGAATTTTTCATCTCCAGTGAGGTGCCCGGAAGTATTTCAGCTCTTGATGACTACAAACAAAAGAAAGTTTTCTACAAGATGATAGACTCTATTTGTGCTATGCTGTTTTTCGACAACATATTTCTGTTAAAAGAAAGAGTAAAAATAGGAGATGAGTACTTATATTCTGTTATGGAATCATTCTTTTACTTAACCGTGCGGTTCAATCGCACAATTTTTCCTCACTGCAAAACTCTATATAGGTTAGCCAATTCGCAAAAAAACAACTGATAGCTTTTGTCTTGTGTCCGTTTTCCAAAGAATGGCTTTGAAGGATAAGATTATAAGTTTCAAAAATAAGTTACAAGAAACAAATATTGATGATGGCAATATTTTAAAAGGTTTGCCTGAATATGAAATATTTCGTACTTTTGGCGATTTTCCTGAAATGAAAGATGAAATTTTAAATCCGTAAGTTAAAATTTTACATAAATGCTGCATTAAGTGTTAAAGTAGAAGACTTAAAATCAGCCTTGGTGATTGAAAGAGCATTACAAGTAATTGGCGAAGACATAGTTTTCTCAAAACAGCCAAAATCAGTTCGAAGATTGCTTGCTTTAAGTATTACAAAAGAACAGCGCGCAATATTGAAGCACCTTCGTGATGAAATATGCCATTTAGAAAAAAAAGCATTTTCTCTCAAATTAAAAGTGGAGAAAAACTTATCATTATTTAGTGATATAAAACATGAAATAATAAAATTTAAAGATGCTTTTTTACCAGTTATTGACTTACAGGGTTACAGAGTTACCCCACTGTGTCGTAAACTTTGTAGGAAAATTAATAACTGAAGCACAGTCGGGAAGTATACAGATACATAACATTGATTTAAAACAAATGTCTGATTGTTGGTGTAAAGTTCTACAAAAATCAAATGATTTATGGAAAGAGAGACTTAAAGAGAAAATTGGAGAGCATCTCGAAAAATACAAAATTATTTTTGTAAATAATTTCCAGTATATGGAGGAAACATTACGAGACGATTCATTCTGGAAAAGTGATGATAAAATCCAAAATCGAGAAACTGGTTTTGTTGCTAAAGCCAAAGAAGTAGCTTGGCCAATGCAGTTCATGCTCCAAATTTTCAAGGAGTCCAATATGTTCCTGATGCCTGTCAATGTGACAGAAATGTGTAAGGATGACTGGCTTGATGATAACTGTCCCACTGTACAAGAGGCCAAAAGCCAAAATTGGAGAATTGTTGTGTAATTCAAGACATTTTGCGTCAGTCTTCGGCTTACCTGAGAACCAAATGTGTAGAGAACACTTTCTGATCCCCAGCATAGAAAAATTCAGAAAAACTCTTAAAGGTTCAGTTTTCTTGTCTGAAGCAGAAAAATCAAGTATAAGAAGTGAAGTTCCACCATTAGCATTAGGAGCAAAACAAATTATTTTAGAATCCATAGAAACTGGGAAGTTCCTTAAACAAGATGAACGCGATAATTACTTCAATTCGTTGCTGCTTTCAAAGAAAAAACGTAAAGAGTTACAGAGAACATACCACGACAAACCTGAGATTGCGAAAGTTATCGTTGAAGCTGCAGCCGATCCAGCTCGAGAACTAGAGAAAGTTTTTTCTGAAAACAGCATTCAAAAAGAAAATGCTTACAATGATGGATGACGTGATGCATTTTTCGGATGAAAAACAAATCCCTCCTATCAAGTCTCATTGAAGGTCAAAAAAAGGAAATTTCAAATGGGAATAGTTTATCTATAACATTAGATAGAATTTGTGCATTGAAAAACATATTAATTGAAGAATGTCCAGAAACTCGTAACTTATGGGCTGGAGCTAAAAATGAAAAAACAAAAGAATACGCCTTTCACAAAGTAACTCAACGGTTTATGCAAAATCCTCACATTCAAGCAGCTTCAGAAATGCTTTTATTTGACTGTATGCAAATGATCGAGGCTACAACAGCAAAACGCAAAAACAAGGACAACCTTTTAGTTAAAATGTCGAAATTGTATAACGGTGTAAGTTTGCGTAACACACTTGCTCATGGAAGTCCAATGTTGGAAAAATATAGGGCTGCTACTGGATATAGAAGACGTGCCATCAGCTTTTGTGAAGAAGATGCTACAATTAGTAGAAGATGAGGCTATTATTAGAGGAATGTATGAGTCGGGATTAGATTTTTGCATGTTTCACAACATGATGAACACCGATGACGACGAACATGATGCTTTAAGATCGAGTATTTGGAAATGCGAAAGATGGAAACTGTACTCGTATTTAATTCCAGAAGAGCATAAAAAATCAATCTGGAGAGAAACGAAGAGAAAGTTTAAAACCATTAAGCGAGCAAGAAGAAATTTAGGTACCGTGACAATTCCTTTAAAGTTTTTTTATAACCTAGAGCCCAACATCTTTTTTTTAACAATGATGTTTTTTGCATAAACTTCATAGACTAAATTTTTGCAGTTTTTAATTCTACAATCCATTGATTCCAAAGAAGTTAATTTTTTTCTATTTAATGAAATTGTATAGCTCTGATTATTTGATTGTCTTGTTTTTGACTAAAACCTGTATTTGAAACAATAATCTATTAAATTAAAATTAATTTTCTTCTCTTTATTTATTTGTGGTTTATTCACTTATTTCGTCTACCATTAAAGCAGTCGTTATATTTTTTAAATCTATATTTGTATTTTTGTATTCTTATGTATTAGTTAACTTATTTTCTCTATCCTTTTTATTTGTTTATTTATATGAATTTAATAATTATTTTTTGTTTATTTAACTGATTTGCTAATAATTATTAAATATACATTTATTAATTTGTGCTTTATTATTTTATATTCCATTTCCTGTCTACACTAATATTATAAAGAGAGAGGGCGGATTTTTGTTTGTTTATATGTTCGAGGTAATCTCTGGAACTACTGCAACTATTTGAAAAATTCTTTCACTGTATGAAAGGTGCATTCTTACTGAGTGACATAGGCTATAAATTATGTATACATGTATTTATGCTAATTTTTTAAACCAGTAGTTTGTCATCGCCACCAGTTTATGTTTCGTACCGTTTTATTGTTACAAACGTAAAAGCAAACACCGGCTATCCTGCACCTGCAGTGCCAAAAGGGTCGAAGGTTCTTTCTGAACTGAGTGCTGAGGGATGGAAACCCGTGAAGGAAAATAAAATTATGATGTCGGCATAAGAAGATTATGATGCCGGCCGCCAAAACCTTCACATGTATTTGAAGACGCAGAGGAATAAAGTATATAGTATTTCATTAGCTTTGAAAAAGGTAAACCATTGAGAGTCGCAGAATGTTTATGCATCAGAATTTATTTAAACGAACGAATTATAACTGAGATTCGCTTCCATAGTAAATTAATATTTGAATTCAAGGAGTGCAGATAGACAATATTAATCCGTGTTTCTAAAAGTTGTAATTTTGCATGCATTTCGGCTATCCTTTGAGGGTTTTTTTTCTGTGCTAATATGCTAATATTATAAAGAGAGAGGCCTTTTTTTTCTTCTTTGTATGTTTATATGTTCCGGATAATCTTCGGAACCACTGCACCTATTCAAAAAATTCCTTCTTTGTGTAAAAGGCACTTTTTTGTAGAAGGACATCTATACTATAAAGAGAGAGAGAGAGCAGATTTTGTATGTGTATATGTTCTGAGTAATCTCCAGAACCTCTGCACCTATTTAAAAAATTTCTTCACTACATGAAAGGTGCATATTTCTTGAGTGACATAAGCTATAAATCATGCATATATATATCTTTATGCGAATTTTTAAAACTAATAAGTTATCTTTGCTACGAGAACGTTCGTAATGTTATGTTTTTTTATTCGTAAAAACAAATTCTGATTGAATATATTTTTCTGGTTAAAAAGTCCTCTTCGAGCGATATATTGAGAAAGTGAAAAGCAATAACGTTGTCAGCTCAATAACCATCAAAAGCTTTATCTGAATGTGAAGCCGAGCTTCAGAAAGTTGCAGTTTTGCATACATTACTTCAGGTATTATGTGCGTACGAAAATCAAAGTAAAACACATCTGCTATTGAATTTACTTCAGTTGTATTTAGTTTAGAAAGTTCTTGAGTCAAAGAGTAATTGCACATAGTTTCCGTTCAGTTACAATAAAGAGTTAAAACATTAACGAAAGAAGAACATTCAATACCATTCAAAGAAATTATACCAAAGAAGAGGAAAAGAGAAATAAAAATGATTTGGAGAATTATTCTTCAAGATGACCGTATCTAAGCGTATAAAACGAAATAATAGGTTACAAATATCCCATCCGAAAGAAATTGCAAAAACAAAAAAGTGAAAAAAAAGCAAATTTTTCCGACGAATTTTTTGTAACAATTTTACTATAAAATCTACTTTTTGATCATTTTACCTTGTGGCAAACATTTAAAAAATATCTTTGTGACGACATATTGCTAGGTGAGTAAATCAGACAGAAAAAAAAAAAGACCATAATTGTATGAAGCGAAGAGTCCATGGGGGAGTTTTGTTTACCAGCACCGCAAAGAATCAACGAAAAACGATTCTTTAACAAGATTGATACATGATTGCAACTTACTGAATAAGTTACGTTTCTAATTACGCAATCAAATTAGTAACCGATCAGCTACTCGCCTATGATACTAGAACGCAAAGTAATGTTTATCGGCATACCCAGTGAAACTGAAAATAGTTTAATTAATTTACCACTGGCCAAGATCCACAAGCACACTAAAGATGTTTTGTGCAAGGCTTTTTTTTTAAGCTAAATTGCAGCAATTTTACTTACTGACCACGATAGATTTAAACTACTTTGAATGTCTCCCTTCAGAAAGACTCCATATACGTTCCATAAGAAAAATAATGGTAAATTTGCAAAGCGTCTTCAAGAGGTCAAACCCATAATGCAGGACGGATGTTTGATGAGTCACTGTTTGAATAAAGAAGGCGTCGGTAGAACTCTAAAAGAACTAAAAGGTTAAGACAACATTATGAGAGGTGTAATTGTCACATTTGCCAGTCAAACAATTCCAGTGGGTTCCCTAGATAAACGCATGCAGATATATTTAGAGCCAGTTTAAAATCACCTGCTTTTAGGAACTCTGTACGGTCTCTGTAATTAAGAACACTTTTAAAAGCCCGTATTTGTTCTATTAAAATTAAAGGCATTATTTCAATAACTTCGTTGCGAAACTTTAATTAGTTCTATGTATACAACGGAAATGGACATCCACGTAAAATCCATATGGACTAATATGATTTATAGTATTATTCCTACTGGACCAGCAGCAGGTCAGTCAACTCATATTCCTAGAAATCCCATGATCCTTGCACATTTCCATTTCCAATATATATAATTGCAATTTCCATTTTTTTTTTTTTTTTTTTTTTTTTTTTTTTTTTTTTGTCAACACCATTTTCAAAACTGAAGGTGAAAAGTACAGCGCAGTACGACGTTACATTTAGGAAGATTATATTGTTCCCGGGGAAGAAAAGGTTGGTCTGTCTTGATTAGGAAATGAAGTGAATCAATTTCTTTAAAAACCTCATAAAAACGGAACAAAAAATGTTGTACGATTATATTTTAAAACAAAAAAATCATTCATGTAATATTTATTTAAGACAAATATTTTTTCAACCCGAACAAGTTCGGGACGGGCCTCTAGTATTTATGTATACAGTGGCTCCCAAAAGTCTTCGTACACCTACAACTTTTAACGAAATCGGCCCCAATCCATTGGTTAGAATTAATATTTCGGAATAGGTATTTAATTATAAGATCTATGATCAATTTTTAACAAAACTACATGAAAAGTTTTTAAAAAATATTAAAACTTATTTTTTTTAAAATCAAAAACCAAAAAGTACCGGAAATTTTATCTCACAAAAGTCTTCGTACACTTCATAAAATGTCTATATATTATTGAATAATCTAACTTTTGATTAAGTTATTATATTAGTAGAATATCATACAGTATTCATAACACCTTTTAAACGTCCTTGGAATAGATTTCATTTTTTTTCTTTCTTTTTTTTGCGTAATTTCTGAGTAGGTGTTCTACCACACTTCGACTCTTACTGTTTCTAGCTCTCTTTTCGTTTTCAAGCCCTATTTCGTAATCTAGCCTCCAAATATATCTAAATACGTTACATTAAGTTAAAATCTGGAGATTGAGGGGCTATTTTCTAAACTTTAGGCCAATTTTCGAGGCAGTTGACGCAAACGTTGAAAACCGTGTGCTTCTTATCGTTATCTTGATAAAAAACAAAGATGTTTTCAATAACCAAATTTTAGGCTAAGAGTTCAAAATTGGTTTTTAAAATATTTAAAGGAACAACATGATTCATTATTTCATCAAAAAATTACAAACTACCAAGTCCTGATGCTGATATGCACCCTCACACTTTAACACCTTCACCGTCTGATTAATTGATCCAAATAAGTTCTTAAGATTAAGTTCCTATTTTTTTCTTCTACTTCCAGTTATACAACAATTTAACCAAAAATGTTAAATTAATTTTTATCTGTAAGTAAGACATGATTCTAGAACAATTTTTGGTTTATTTAAAGTTGATTTTGCGACGAAAAGGGTAGCTTCCTGTTTTTCGCACGACCAAAAAAATTTCTGCGGGAAGAAGTCTCATTTAATCCAGCTAATCAGAGAACTTGGCGAACAATTTTAGGTGAAAATTAAATGTAATATGTTTCATTTAACTCAGCAGAAACTTTTACAGCACTCAAATGTGCATTTTTCATAAATTTTTTAACTTTAAATCTCCGATCACGTTTTGTCAACTTTGCCGGTTGACCTTTTCTTACCTTATTTTCGGTCCGATTCCTTTCTTTAAAGCATTTTATCAAGCACTTTACTATACAAACAAATAAATTAACTAATTTAGAGACATTTCAAACCAATTTACCACTACAGTGGGAAAAAAATCAAATTTTGAATGGTGTTTGCGGTTTTTTTTACGAATAGCAGCCATTTTACACTAATAAGCACAATATTAAGGAATAAATAAACAAAAATTAAAGCCAAATGATTTATAAGGGTCAACACAATGCAAAAATATTAATAAAACGGCATATGATAATTTTAATCATGAATTTATTCGAAAATATTTGAGTGTACGATGACTTTTGTGGTGTGTTATTTCTCAGTCTCTTCGTTTTCTGACCCATTTCAAAAAGAACATCCGTCAATATTTTGCAAAAACCAATGGGTTGTATTTAGAATGATATAGGAATGATGTGAAAAAATATTGAACTTCATATTCGAATTCAGTTTCGAGTTATTTTGGTTTAACTTAAAAATTTCAAAGTGTACGAACACTTTTGGGAGGCACTGTATATATTCATTATTAGCTAGGTATTTTATATGCTTATTTCTATTTATTTAATTTTAAGATAATTTACTATTACTTTTGTTTATTTATTCCGGTTTTTTCATATTTTTTTTGTTTAATTAGTTTTATTGTTTTAAACTTACTGTGCACTTATCTTTATATCCATACTATTAAAATCTGTTCGCGTCTGTCTGTCTCTGTCTGTCTGCCAGTCCATTTGAAAATTGAACTTCGCCAGAATCACTGCGCATCTAGAGTCAAACCAGGTAAAAACCGATTCGAAATTTTCCAAAGAAAACAATAAGACCAATCTTGTAATTGTACGACTTTAATTAGCGGAGATATTAATTAAAACGTCAATTAACATTACGTTATTTAGGAATTTTTATTTCTTTCCTGTTGCCATTTTGCATGTGAGCAAATAAAATTCTAATAATTGTTTTAGAAGGGAATTTTTTGGCTGCTGTTCAAATCTTAAAATAACGTTTCCGTTTAAAATTTTATTTTAAACTAGTGGCACCCGCACGGCTTTGCCCGTAGTAGAAAAGTAAAAGGTCATTTGGTTCGCCTGGATATTAACAAATAATGGAGGATGAATTTCTCGCCAATTGGCTATTTGATAAATGACTCGCCCATGTTACGGTTCCACGTTATGATGATTTCGTAATTTACTGTTCCACGTTGTGATCATTTGCTCGGGAAAAGTTTCTTAAAACTAGAATATAAAAATAACAAAATCGAATTTTCGAAAAACCACTTCGAGGTGCACACCCCCATGCTACAAACTAACTTTGTGCCAAATTTCATGAAAATTGACTGAACGATCTAGGCGCTGATGCGCGTCACAGACATCCTGGACAGACAGAGAGACTTTGAGCTTTATTATTAGTAAAGATTAGTCCAATTTCTCTTTCATTCTGATATATAAATCCTAAAACTACTCTTTAAAGCGATTTTTTTGTTTAGAAATTTATTGTAAATTAGCTTCCGTTTGTCTTTTATTCTAAGCAATTCACAAATCCAGAGCTCGAATTTGCGGTGATTAACAATACTACTGAAAAAGGTAAAACATTCCATTCCACGTGTTTTCTTTGGGGGTAAATTACAGGCTTCAGACAGTTTATGGTGTGATGTAATTTCAGAAGAATAAAAAAGAAAGCTTCCCACAAACACGATGAAAAATTGCTGTCATTCACAAAGCGTCTAAACAAGTCATAAGTTACGGCATTTGTTTGTTTAGCCTTTTACATCCACCATTAGACAGTGGCTGCAGCTCCCCCTATAGTTTATTGGAGTTGCGAATGATTTCTATTTCTTTCTGTTGCCATTTTATACGTTTGTGTTAATAAATAATATTTTAACGATTGTTTCAGTTAGAGCCGCTATATAGACAGGCCGACGCATCAGCTTAAGTTAAGACATTTTTGGATCGGATTTTTCATTGTTGCACCTGCTTGGGTTACCACAGCAAAGTTTCGGATTTCGCCAAACTTGCAGAAAATAATATTTTATTTTATAAACAATTCACGTGCTGCTAATAATTGCTTACAGTAAACAATCACCAACGCGATAACTCGCCAGAAAAGAGAACCACTCAAACTCGCGCTCCGATCCAAAAAGGCTGATCTTAAGCTGATGCGTCGGCTCGTATATACAGGGGCCTTAGTTTCAGTGAGACTGACGTAATCAAAACAACAAACCGTGTAATTGGTTGCTCTATTCGGGACATAACCTTATCTATCATCTGCCCTTTTTTATTTTCTACAGCATATAAAAGCGTAAGTTTGTAGCGTAAGTTTATCGTTACCAGTCTCATATTTTGGTAAAATTTACACTGTAAAAAAAATTCAGAAACGTTTCTGAGTATATCGTGCAGCTGCGGTTCATGAAATTTTCAAAAACGTTTCTGAGTATTTCGGAATTCTCTTTCTGTAATGTCCGGAAACGTGTCTGAGTATTTTGGAATCCTCTTTCTGTAATGTCCAGAAACGTGTCTGAGTATTTCGGAATCCTCTTTCTATAATTTCCAGAAATGTTTCTGAGTATTTTGGAAGCTGTGGTTCATGAAAGTTTCGAAAACGTTTCCGAGTATTTCGGAATTCTCCAAACAATTTTCAAAAACGTTTCTGAGAATTTCGGAATCCTTTTTCCGTGATTTTTTCTAAAAAATAATTCTTTTTTAATAGTATTGCATGCCATACAGTTTCAATTCTTTCATATCTAAGAGCAATGAAACAAGCAATTTTAGAATCATTCGTGGATTTTTTTTTTTTTTCTGAATTTCTAATGACAAATAGCATGGTTAACAGCATAACATATGCACAGTTATAAATTTTTGAAAATTTATGAAATAATATAGTAGTTTCATTCATAATCACAAAATCGTCGGGGGAGGGAAGGGGAGTACTTTCTCAAAAGTGGGATTGTTTGTTAAACAATATTAAACTTCAGTTTTTCTCTCAATATTTTCAAGACAAAATTATCAACATATTGTATTTTTAATGCAGAACTTAAAACATATCTTGTATCAAACTTGATAGCTTTTATTTTCGGATAAAATTTGACAGAACTTACCTACACTTTGCGTTCCGAAATTTGTTCACGTCAAGTCAATTTCTTTGACGAACAAAGTGTACCGAAAAGTACCAACAGAGAAATTGATGAATTTAAATATGACACCAAAGTCCCCCTGCTGGAACCATTCGGGTTTATTCCTCTGTTCTTGCCCTTTTCCAGTTTATCAGAAATATAGATACTTAATCAAAATAGGTTACTGATTTAGAGTGTGCGCAAAATGCATTATATATTTTATTTATTAAAACATTGAACTCTATTACATGATTATTCCATTTCATATATACGAGAGTTCCCCCCCCCCACACCATAAGAGTGATGGTGCACCCATAAAATGATATAAAGCGCCCCCCACCTTAAAAAAAGCAACCTCTTGAAAATGTCAATGGCACAGTCTGCGTGGTGAACGCCCCTCGTCTTCTCACCATATGTGCATTGCATATTAAATAACATAGTATTTAAAAACTGATCACTTTTAAAACGATGACATGAAATAATATTAATTTTTATTTCAGCATGTAAATGCAGCTGTTCCATTTTTGCCACTGACTCATTCCTCCTGACTGTCCTACATTAAACTAGTATATCCACGAAGGAAATGTTATTTTCGGAACTAATGTCAAGGAATTTTTTAATTGTTAACCACATTTAACAAAATGAATAAGCAGATGAATTAATTTCATAACTATGTTCTTACTAATAGATAACATGGTCATTTTCTAATGGTATAAATATTTTTTAAATGAATGAATAAATTATAATAAAAAAAATATATAATACTGGCACATTTTTTGTGAAGCATATTACAATACTAGAAAATATTTGCATTACCATATTTCTAATGCATTAAACAATTGATTTTTTTTTTCTTTTTGAACCAAAATGTATGTACATCCAAGTATTTCGAAATAACTTTTCTGTGATTGCTTCTCAAATATAAATCTTACTTCTTTTGCGTAATTAATCAGTTTCAGTTGGTTACAACAAATAGTACACCGCGCACATAGGTATCTAGGATAACTTTAAATTAATTCGATAAACCCAAAAAACAGTTACAATTGGAGCCTCATCAAATGCAAATCAACAAAAATATAAATGTATATAACAACATGTTTTAAAATATTCATTAATACTTACAAGTGAACTTGAGCGGAAGAAAATCTAAGTACCTCCATTACAACTGAATAAGTAATCCAAAGGGTTTCGTTTCATTAAGTATAAACACGGGTGTTAAAACTATTCACGCTTGAAAACACAATATATATCTAATTATGGTCGCATTGGAAATTGTAAAGAAGCAAATGGTTATTAACTAACTTAATAGCTGCGTACATCGTCTAAAAAATCAAGGGCAGTCCAAAATGCAAAGGCGTAAAATTAGTTTCGACACATTTTACTACTCTCTAGACATGAAATAACAAGCAATCCAATGCTACACAGTTGCTGACTGCAGCAACCATAGATAAGAAAAAAAGAAGTTCTCGTTATTTCCGACTCATTGGCGCCCGTGTTGGAAGGATGAAATAGGTTTCGAAGCGTTGCGTCATCACTTCCGCTTCTAGATATCTTGAAATAACAAAAAGCTTTCTGAATATTGAGGAGTTCGCTATTGGATGAAGGATTCCTACTATTTCGGAAACGTTTCCGATATATCCAGAAACGTTTCCGAAATTTGTTACAGTGTAGGATGTGCGACTAATTATGTTTATTTTCTTGTACTTTTTCCCTACACATGGGTGAGTTTTCGAATTGTAATAACTATCTTTTCCTTCCTTTTTTACTTTTGAAGTACATTTTGTGCAGTGAAAAGAACACATCAAATTAAGATTGTTTGGATTTCTTTAAATGAAACAGTTGAACAAAAAGGATTGCTTTTAATGATTTTAACTAAAGCTTAGTTCGAATCTGATGACCTGTATCTTATATCTTTAAACGAGCAATTCTTGTGGGTATGTATATATATTTATATTTTGTATCTCAAAAACGGCTCTAATGATTTGGATGAAATTTTCGATTTAATTGTAGTTTTGCATTCGAAGTTCATCTACATCAGTGTTTTTTCTGTAAAAACGCGACTTTTTACAAAAACGTTTTTTAATATAAAGTCTAATTAAGTTAAGCCTTGAAGTAAACTGTGAATTGACGAATCAGGCAGACGATTTGCAACCATAACATTGAAAATTTTTTGTCTCTTCTCGCTTTAAAATTTTATACTTGCTTAGGGTTGCCAGGCTTGGCTGATATTGGCCACTTTGGCTAATTTCAAACACACTTGACTGAAAACAAATTCAAAAGCATTATGTAAGTTGATGTAAGGTTTTTTTTTCATTTTTAAGTGAAACTATTGCTTGACCATCCTGCTTTATTTTATTTATTTATTTTCTTTTTACACTTCAAATAGTTTAACATGTTTTTTAAATCACGCATCTAAATTTTATTTCGAAGAAACGTATGTCTTGAGACTGTTCATGTTTTGTTAATACAGTTGTTATCATTTGTTGGAATGATTTGTGGATCATCAGTTTTGATGAATATCATGCTGTATGTAGCATTTTCTGGCGTAAAAACTAAAAGTACTTATTCAAAAAGAAAGTCTCGATTAGGATAAAATCGTGAAACGCATCATAATATGAAAGGAAGTATTCGGTTAAAAACCGATTTCACCATAGCAAAACTAAGGTCAAAATATTTTAATTACTGACAAGAAAATTGTATAGTGGAAACAAATGTAACAGATAGTTTAAAGTAAAATGTTGATTTAATTACATTCAGAATCTTCTTTGTTTGGTACGTGAGTGTTATAAGAATTTCTAGTCTATATATATAAAAATGAATGTTTGTCTGTATGTCATCCATGAACTCAAAAACTACCCGGCAGATTTGGCTGAAACTTTCACCGCTTGTTATTTTTGGTACTGGAAATGTTTATAGACCAGATCAAAAAAAAATCCGATTGATAGTTCCTTTTTTATTCCAATTTAAGTCACAATCCATTGGATAAATACGAATAAAATTATCGGCTGCAGAAATTAATTCGCGTGAAAGATCTCATTGATAAGAAGTGAGCTGTTGCCATTTTTCTTGAGTTTGAACAAATAAATTCTTTTTTTATTGTTTTATGGCTTTTCATGCAACGAGGGGATTTAAAACTTTTTCTATTTGATATTTTTAGCGATTGATTGATCTTGCAAACTGCGTGAGTACAAAATTTGAGTATAGTCACGGCTTCACTTGATACCTGGACCGATTATTATGAAAATTGCTATATATATGTATTTTTCCACGGAGAAGGTGCATATTATGCTCATTGAAGCCACTCGCTACCAGGTGGCACTGCAGAGTAGCAACTTCTACCCGATTGTCAACCGATTGTCATGAAAATCAGTATAATGATGTATTTTTTTGTTGGCGTAGGAACGCGCGTCGGGTACAGCTAGTGCTTAATATTTCGTTAACGTGAAGCTTCTCAAGTATATTTGGAAAAGTATTGAACCTTGAAAAAACACGACTTGACAAAAAATAATTCTTTTAAAGCCGAGGGAGGCTCGGTCGTCCAGGTACTTCAATTAATGCGTATTGTTTGTTTGTTTTTTTTTTTTTTTGTTTTTTTCATTTTATTTAAACTGCTGATTGTTAATGTCCATAAAGCATATATTTTCATATTTTGTGCTAGTTGAAAATACTCATAACTTATATATTTCATAACTATTATTAGCGTTAATAAAATTTCTGACAAAAATACGTTTTACTGGTGTTTTGCAAACCCTGCATTACGCTCATTTATTTATTCCTTAGCGCGTTAGAAACTGATGTCAGAGTGCTACAAAAACATCAACTTGACATCCCTTTAATTTTTTGGGAAACCCGTGCAACGCCGGGCACGCAACTAGCATATATATATATATATATATATATATATATATATATATATATATATATATATATATATATATATATTTGTTGGTATGTGTTTATTTATTTGTCTTATATTTTAATTGTTACTTTTATTTTGTTTTTAATATATATATATTTATCTAAATTGTAATTAGTATTTTCATTTATTTATTTAATTGATTTTAATCACGACTAATTTAATTATATTTATTCATTTTTTTCCTTATTTATCTTTATTTTCCTTTCTTTGTTTGAGTTTTGCTTATTTTTCTTGAACAATTTAATTTACTCTTAATTTAATTAATACTTACATAAGTCAATATAAGAGTTTCTACATTTTTCGAATTTTAAATTATAGTAGGGTAGACCGGGGTACGTTTACGCTGTGCCCTTTTTTTCAAAACGAATTATAGCTGGAGTGCCAACAGCCATAACATATTGATGCTGCTCCCTTGCAAATATCCTCACAAGTTTTTGAGCATCAGTCGAGCTTCAGTCTAGCATGCAGAAAGCATAATCTGCTTTCTACCAAGTCGCGTAAATTTTGAGTTGAACGTTATTGTGAATAAATAATACTTAGTTAAGAAAGAACAAATATATAAAAATTTGCAGAGCTTTATCCTTTTTTGAGAATTGTATTTGTATGAACTGAAATGTTTTTAAATTTTTTTGCATCTCAAAAATAAATCCAAACTTGACGACGGGGCAAGTTTACGCGTTGATGTCTGAGACCTTTACGCACGTTCTTACTGTGTGTTAAGCCTTGGTTTCCTAGGAGCGAACACGCCGATCGTCAGCATCGCTCCTCGCCGAGGCGAAAACTTGATTTTTCTGCGCATGCGCGCCCGAGCTAAATCGACGTCATGAATGGCCACCCCGGAATCCACTTGACTTTGATTTCAGCGTCACGGCGAGGAGCGACGTCGAAGATCGGCGATTCACTTCTAGGAAACCAGGGTTTTACTTCTAAACGTGTCTTGATTCTTTTTTTGCTCCGAACTATCTCAAATCTTTTCAGTATTTTCAGGCTATTTAGTTTTGAAAATCAGCATTTTATTTTCAATTGAGTTAAAAATTCGTATCTTATAGCTTATAATCATGTAGTGCTGTCTTTAGGCCCGTTCAGCTTTTACTTTATACATTATTTCAGTGTGTAATAAATTTGCTTTATTTTAACGAGGGTAAGAAATTATGTTCGAAACACTAACTGAACCACGTTAGGTGTCAAAATGAATATGCGTAAACATGCCCCGTGTCCGGGGGCAACTTGGACTCAAAAATAATTTTTTTAACGGTTGAAAACAAAATAAGCAACAACAGAATATACCAATTTTGACTCCATTAACTGCTTTATAAAACCGCAATGCCTAAAATTTCCTAAGTTAAGACATAAAATTTAGAAAATTCATTGAAAAAAATCCTCGTAAACGCGCCCCGGTCTACCCTACGTTATCTTTCGTAAAATTGTTTAGTGAATAATGTCATTGTTATTTGGGTTATTGATTGATCTACTCCCAAGGAAGAATAGAAATATTTATTAATCACAAGGTAAAAGTTATTTTTTAAAATAACAGTATAAGTGCCACGTCATTACTGTTTCCTGTCCTTAACAGACGTTTCTCAACTTCTCACTATCTACACCATGAAAATACAACAGAGATACATAATTGCATTTGTAAAGGGTGTCTCAAAATTTAAGCAAAATTTAAATTTAATTTAATTTAGTGTTGGCAACGAAAAAAAAAGGAAACGTCATGTGAGGTGACAGGCAGGGGCGTGCACAGAAATTTTGGGGCCCGTCACAAATGACTTTTACGGGCCCCCCTCCATATTGTTTACCCCTATATTTCACCAGGCGTTTTAAAAGTATTAAGTCCTCTTCAGGTTCAGACCTGGCCCAATAGCTGTCGCTTCTCCCCCCCCCTGTGCACGCCCCTGCTGACAGGGTAATTAAAAAAACAACACGATGAACCTTTTCATTCTTCTACGATCCAACTGCAGTAAAACCTGTAAAGTTGACCACCATTGTAAGTTGACCACCTGTCTATGTTGACCACTAATGTTCACCAAATTTGGTTTGGAGTATTGAAAAAAACCCTTTGTAAGTTGACCACTTGGTTTATTTTCTTAAACTTTCTTCAGCAAATAACTTAATTTTATTATCTATTTATTTATTTATTTGTTTATTTATTATTATTAGTATTATTATTATTTTCTTTTTGATAGCTTTCCAAGAATGTTTTTAATGCTTTGATGACAGACTAGCATTATACTAACTAAACAGCAACATAAAGCTTATGCTGCTCTTTATTCTCCAAACTTGTTTTTCATTTGTTCTTCTATTTGAGATAGCTTTTTGTTCTCGGTTCAATGAGATTAGGTGTCAGAAGAAAAGTTCAAAGTCTTTTCTTTCAGTTGAAATATATTGTGGCAACACAGGAATTGGGCTACAAAGAGCAGGCCCAGATCTATACATTTTGGGCCCCCCTGCTACAAAATATGTAGGGCCCCTCCCTAGTGGCCAGCAGGGTCTATTCGTAAAGTGAATAAGTCTTAGTGCTAGTTTTTGTTCTATTTTTTCTTCAATTTCTAGGGCCGTTAGCCCCTTTAAGGGCGCTGGCCCCTCGCACTGCAGATACGCAGATCTGGGCTTGCTAATGAGTAAAGTTACATATTTCTGATGCAAGGGATTAATAGATAGGACATTTTAATTTTGCCTTTATGAACTGGGAGAGTCGAGCTTATTGCTCTTTGTGCTATAAGTTTTACATAAAAAGGCTTCAAAAAGAAACTTGAGAGTAATAAAAAGTATGAAATATTAAAATTAATTGAAAATGGAGAAAGCCAGAGAAAATTAGCTGGCACATATGGAATTTCTAAAACTACAGTGTCTAATATAGTTAAAAACAAGGAAAAAACTAGTATGTTGTGGCCATCACGAAACTTTCTTCTATATTTTTCTTTTTTTTTTTTTCTGATCCCTCCCCATGCTTGACGAGGAAGCAATATTCCCAACAAAAACAAAATGACACATGCAAAAACTTGACGACTATCCCAATGTCTGAATTATTGCAAAAGCAAAGCAAAGAGCGAAAATTGAAAGTTATTTTAAAAGCCTTGCTTGAATGAATTACAAATATTTTATTTGTTAACAAACATAAGATGGCAACAGTTCAAAATTTTAAATCATTGAGATAATATTTCCTATCATTTCCGTACAATTACAATCACGAGAAATACGCAGACGACAATCTATTACGATTTATCTTTCTTATTGTTGCATTAATAAAAATATTTTTATTCGCAAAAAAAAAAAAAAAAAAATCAACACCTCTTGGAGCGATCGGCGTCAAAATAGAACCAAAGCCTGTTTACATATGGATTCACATATATTCCAAATTTTAACCAGAACGTAGTATTACTTCTTGAGATAGGGCACTCAAAATGGAAAAAAAGAACGGGTGATTGCGCTACCCCCCTTTTAGCTGTTGACACAAAAATAAAATCAGTTCTTATACCCACTAAGGGCTACTTGCCGATAAATTTTTCTTTCATTCCGTTCATTATTTCTTGAGATACAGCAGTCACAATTGACGACAAAAAACGTTCTACAGCTCAACCCCCGTTTGAGTTATTGACACCAAAATTGAATCAGCACCTGTCCCTGTTAATACCAACATATGGACCAAATTTTGTTTGATTCCGCCAGTTACTTCCTGAGGAATAGCAAGCACGTGGAACTCGAAAAACGTCCCATTGCTCCACCCCCCTTGGAGGAATTCGCGCCAAAAACTAATGGGCACAAGTTCACATAGGGGCACATATGTGTACTAAATTTCGTTCGATTTCATGCGGTAGTTTTTGTTGTAGAGCGGCCACAAAAAACTGGTCACACACAGACGTGACACACATACATACACACACACACACACACACACACACACACATACATACACACACACACACAGACAGACAGACATTTTCCAAAAATGGTCGAAATGGACTCAGCACACCTCAAAACGTTCGAATCCGTCAAAATTCGAAATTCGAAAATTTGCACGAATCCAATACTTTCTTCTATATATTAGATATAGAAGAAAGTAATAACAGAATTATTTGAATCGTATTTTTACTTTCTTCTATATCTAATATATAGAAGAAAGTATTGGATTCGTGCAAATTTTCGAATTTCGAATTTTGACGGATTCGAACGTTTTGAGGTGTTCTGAGTCCATTTTGACTATTTTTGGAAAATGTCTGTCTGTCTGTGTGTGTGTATGTATGTATGTGTGTGTGTGTGTGTCACGTCTGTGTGTGACCAGTTTTTTGTGGCCGCTCTACAGCAAAAACTACCGCACGAAATCGAACGAAATTTGGTACAGATATGTGCCCCTATGTGAACTTGTGCCCATTGGTTTTTGGCGCGAATTCCTCTAAGGGGGGTGGAGCAATGGGACGTTTTTTGAGTTACGCGTGCTTGCTATTCCTCAGGAAGTAACTGGCGGAATCAAACAAAATTGGGACCATATGTCGCCATTAACAGGAACAGGTGCTGATTCAATTTTGGTGGCAATAACTCAAACGGGGGTTGAGCTATAGAACGTTTTTTGTCGTCAATTGTGACTGCAGTATCTCAAGAAATAATGAACGGAATGAAAGAAAAATTTATCGGCAAGTAGACCTTAGTGAGTATAAGAGCTGATTTTATTTTGGTGTCAAAAGCTGAAAAGGGGGTGGCGCAATCGAATGTTCTTTTTTTTTCATTGTGAGTGCCATTTCTCAAGAAGTAATGCTACGTTCTGGATGAAATTTGGAATAAATGTGAATCTATTTGTAAATAGGCGTTGTTTCAATTTTGGCGCCAATCGCTCCATGGGGGTCTGATTTTTTTTTTGTGTTAATAAAAATAGTTTTATAAATGCAACAATAAGAAAGATAAATTACAATACTCTCGTCTGCTTATTTCACGTGATTTTAATTTTCGGGAGATAATCGGAAATGTTATCGCAATGATTTAAAATTAATAACTGTTGCCATTTTATGTTTGTTAACAAATAAAACATCTAATTAATTCAAGCAAGGCTTTTAAAATAACTTTCAAATCGTTCTTTGCTTTGCTTTTGCGGGAATTCAGGAATTCGGACGGTCGTCAAGTTTTTTTTTTTTTTTTTTTTTTTGCTGGGAATATTGCATTCTTTTCAAGCATAGGGATTGATCAGAATTCACAAGAAAGATATAGAAGAAAGTTTCGTGATGGCCACAACATACTAGTTAATTATTGTTTCACTTTCAATGATGTTAAACAATGAAAGTGAGTTGAACAGGAAGAGTAAGGGTGAATTACTCAAAAAATGAATACATGGTCAATACATGGTACAAAGTTGAGCACCTGTCTAAATTTACCGCCAAAGTACTGCACCGCGAGTGGTCAACTTACACAGGTTTCACTGTACTTGCATGAGACTTTTCCTGTTCATGTATTATCTCGTTTCCGTAATCTGAATTGACCCCTTGATCAGCGATTCTCAACCGGTGGTTCTGCTGACCGGTCCACGTCTAAAAAAATTCTTTCTCAAAAACATTTTTTGACCATTTTTTCGTTTCTTCATTCCCTTGAAATGACACAGTCTTACCAGTAAAACAGTTACCGGATCGAGTTCAGCCTTGTCACGATAAAGTCTTTCCCTGCATGTTAAAGATTACCAAAACACATTACCAATTTATCATGTCATGGTTCGAGTTTCATTGTTGAAACACGCGGGTTACTCGATCATTGTCTATTATATATAAGAGGATGTTGTTGAAAAGGTGAAAAACCGTTAGTCGTTCGTAAATATTTTGCACAAGTATTTAACGACACTCGAATCGTAATTTTTTTTTCTTTCGAAAAAAAAAGAAAAGAAAAAGGAAGAAGGGAAAAAAATAATAATTTTTTTGCCACATAAAAAAAAAGATTTAAAAAAAAATACCGGTCCACGAACTTTTTTCAAAAGCTCTTGTCAGTCCAGAGAACTGCCCTAGATCGTGTGATGTAACACAATCGAATGTTTTCTCTATGGGGTTATTTGTAATTAAACATCTGTTTCAACAAGCCCACATCCATCTGTGCATTTAAAGAGGAGGTTCTACTGTATCAATGAAATTCCGTCACATTTATGCAAAATTGCACGGCGTAAGTAATAATTGTGAGAAACAATCGCAACTTTCATTCGCTTTCTGTTTTAACTGAAGGAACTCAAAACACACCGCTTTGACATGATTAAAAATCGAGCTTGTTCCTTACCCAAAAAAGTAAAATTAAGTATTAAGAACGAAATAGAATTCAGTTAGAAACAAAAGCACGACATTTAAGCATATATAAAAATTGAAAGAATTTCCAAAATATGAACTAACAAAAACAAAGATCACAAAAAAAAAAACGTGCGCTTTATTTGTTTAATTCAATAGTACACACACTCACACACAAAAAACAAATCTCTCTATTATGTTTCTCTAAGTGTGCAAAAAGTAGAGTTTCCAAATATATAAATGACTTTAAATTCATGTTTGCTCCGGAGAAGCCTTGATTCAAAATTTTCATTATGATTACTATTAAAACTGCTGTTGTTAGGCAATGAATTTTTGAGCAATCACGATTGCTAATTGTTTTCATTTGACCGTCCTTGACGTTTGGTTCCTTTTTCAACCCCACCGTCCTCTGCAGGCGTGGCTCCTCCGGTCCTGAACAATCCGCTTCTCCTGGTCAGTGGCGTCCATGTTCTACACACATGCACACTCATACACATACACACTTACACACTCACTCTCACACACATACACACTTACTCACACATACTCACACACATACACACACGTCAACGTGCATACACACAGGTCTACGCACACACACTAGCCTACACATACACGTACACAACTACACAACTATACATAAGTAACCACCCAAGAGGAGGGGCAGGTTTGGAGGGATAGGGGCCGTTTCTAGAAACAATTAACTCCAATGAGTAGGGAAATGTCGCAATTCGTGATTGCAAAAAACATAATTTGAATTCAAAATTTCAGAATTCAAATTAATTTTTCGTTACAATTGGTTTTATATTTAATCATTTAATGAGGCAATTGTATGAAATTTAGTTTTCCATCATAAATTTTTTAACTAAGTTTTTAGCTATCTGTGTGAAAAAATGATTAAAATCAATCCAGTAGTTTTGAAGTTTACCTTGGACATACCCACATACAGAAGTAGCCATTATGTATATAGATGATCATAAATTTCAACAAAACAATATATGTTCCAACAAAACCGTAAAGGTCATTTACCCGATGTGCTTCTTCATACATACCCTTATCCTAAGTAAGGAAATGTGGGGCAAAGTGAAATAGTGGGGAAAAGTTAAATGGTGAAATGTTTACTCTGTCTTCAGCTCCTCCTATCTGGTATTATTGTAAATAAAAAGTAAAACAAATAGTCTATTCCAGTCAAGAAAATCTTGTCTCTGAAGACCAAAATTTATAATAATACCTGCAATTTTCAAAAAATGACACTTCAATTGTAATATTTTGTTGCAAGTTAAGTATTATTTTTGTTGATAAAGTTCTTGTTATTATCATTTTTAATATTAATTGAGACTTTTTAATATTCTGCTAAGTATTTATTTATTTAATATTAAACTCGTGTTTAGTGTAAATGGTTAGAAGTTTCAAGATTCTAGAACATATAAAAATGGAATCGGTTAAAAGCTCTGAGAAATTTAATGTTTTGCTGTTTGAATTATCATTTTTCATATTCCGTCGATTCCGATTAATTGGATCCCATTGGGACGGGATCATTTTGGTCCCAATAACCGCCTGATCCGATTACCCGAAATGGACCTGCGTACAGTATGACTGAGCATGCTATACATAAAATATTTAAATGCTTTTCTGATTATTGCGAGGCCCACGTGTATAATGAGCATACAAAGAAGACATATTGCTGTTTATGAAATATTGTTATTGAAATATAAATCGCGTAAAAAAAAAAACAAGTAATATTTTACACTCATTCAGCAACGTGTTCAGATCGATACGATTTTAATTGCATTCCTTCCATTCATTATGGATTCAGTTCAATAACCAGAAGTAACTTGAAAATGTGAGAGTGAAAAAATAAGTTCTAAAAAGTTTTAATGAGCTATTAATATTTTCAATGAAATGTAAATAACGTATTTTATAACTATACACATGTTTTTTGGGAGAAAAAAATCCATTTTATTATACGTGCTAACTGAAACTGAATAAATTTGATAGTTCACTGAATTCTTTTAACCTCTGCTGGAACAGTGCTGCCCTACAGTGAGGGTTTAGTTAAGCATTTTTTGTCTGCAAATACAGTAAAACCTGTAAAGTGACCACCCTTGTAAGTTGACCACCTGTCTAAGTTGACCGCTATTGTCAGGCACAGAGTTAGATCTATATCATATAATTCAACCTCCATAAGTTGACCTCTAAAGTAGTGCACTGCAAGTGGTCAACTTACACACTGTATTTTACTGTATGTACTTTACTGTATTACTGGGTTTAATTTGAAGTTCCAGGAAACATAATTAATTTTTACTGAGTTAACTTTTAAGTTCGTTGAGCCACTTGAAACTCGTTTCAGAGGAAATATTTCTAAGTTTGTTTGTTTGTTTGTTTTTTTTTTCCTCAATTTTTTTTTCGTGTTCCTTGGTTCTATTAAACGGGCTTTGGCCCCTAAAAGCAAATAAAGGCTTGTATAATAAGATTTTTATTGGTTATTTAACATTTGGTCTGAATAAGCTACTAGTCCAATTAAGCGGATTAAACTGCATTTCTGAAATTGCAATGATGCTAATAATTTTTTTTTGCATTGATTTAAGAGCTTCGATGCAGTAATTTCATTTAAACAAAAAGTATACAAACTTTCAACTCAAACTGCAGACATATTTTTTATTCAGTATCACATGCTAATTATTCTTTTTCTAGATTAGATGTTTGGATATCGAAAATAGTGTTAAGCTTGCCATTTATAGAAAAATGAGATAAAACACAATGAAAGGGAGAACTCTGGTATCGGCAGGCAAGATAAAGCAGAGATAGAATACCAAGAATACGTCAGTTATCACTTTCAAATGCTTAGTTTAAAAATTGTAATCAAACGTTTCGCACAAAAGAAATGCTTGTGAGAACGAAACTGGGATACTGAAGTACAGTAATGGATATACCGAGATTTCACTCTTTTCCGTCTCATTTCTTGGAGAAAGTAGGCAATGACCTCTCTGAGTGTGAAATACACGTACCGCAAAAGGACGCTGTAGCTTGGTCTATTGTTTTGTCGTACCTCATGTGCCGGAAATCCAAAACTTGTACTATCGAAGAATTTCACCGTCGGGTTTCTCAGCTAATAGATTGTGATGAGGACTTCATTAGAAATGTTAAGAAAAGTGTGCTGCGCTTTAATCCTTTTCAAAATAGACAGTCTTGTTTTCACGATGAATATCTTATAAAAGTGGTCGCGTCCTTCGCAGAAAAATTGCAGTGGACTTCTTTATCAATAAAACAGAAACTGCAAGCAGCTTCGGATTTGCTGCAATGTTCGATTGTGAAAATTACAAAGAATGATAATCCAGAAATGGAATTAGTTTTTCCTCAGGGAGGTCAGGTGGAAAATCGCAGTATCACTCTATTTCAATCAGACGAAAAAGGATCGATTATGAGTTTTGGAATTAAAAAGGAAACTGGCTTGAAACTTCAAGAAACAGCTTTGGTGCGTGCTTTGGAACATGCTGAGATACCTTCTAAAATTATACGGAAATTTCAGAATATTGTGTCTGTAAAAGATCCATTTATCATAGCTGTCCTGAAAAGTGACTGTAACTGCAAAGACTTCATTCCCCAACTGTATCAGTCTCCATATGCCTTGCATAAACTTGCCGAAGCTGGGTTTGAAACTGATCCTACAGTAGAAGACAAAGACGGTTATCCAGCTTTATTTCATGCGTTATTTTGCTATAAACACCCTACAGTTTACTCCTTGTTCTTGCACGGCTGCAATGCTTGCCAGAAATCCCCTGGAACATATCGTGTACATCATGAGAGCGTAATTACGAGTTTGAAGAACATGAGTGACGTGCTATTCACTTTTCGAAGTAAACTTGACGAGCCCAAATTTCAGAAAAAGAAACAAAAAATTCTGTCAAAAATACAAGAACTGTCGCTCATAAATCAGTTTTTAATTGAGGTTAGCTCCGGAATTCACAATATAAAAAATGAGAATTCATCGCAGAATACAGATCATTTAGAGTCATCGAGAAGAAAGAGTATAATAATGTGTATTTTCAATACATACGAAGAATTTTTCATGTCTAAGAAAGTCCACTCAAGACTTTCAGCTTTCAATGAATACAAGCAAAACAAAGTTTTCTATAAGATGATGGACACCATTTGTGCCATGCTGTTTTTTGACAACATATTTCTTCTGAAAGATAGATCAGAAATCGAAGATAAATTATTAAATTCTACTATAGAGTCTTTCTTTTATTTATTTGTAAGATTCGATCGTATAATTTTTCCTCCCTGCAAAACTCTTTGTAATTTAGGTAAAAATCAAGTTCCAAATGATAGTTTGTCTATCGAGCTTGTATCCTTTTTTCTTAGAAGAGTTTTTAAGGAAAAGATAATAAACTTCAGAAATGACTCGCAAGAAACAATTGACGAGGATAAAGTTTTGAAGTGCACAAATGAAGACGAAAATTTTCGTACTTTCCACGATTTTCCCGAAATTATAGATGATATTCTCATTCGTAAGTTGAAATTTTACATAGATACTGCATTATGCGTAGAAGTAAAAGACAAGAAATCAGTCTTAGTGTTTGGAAGAGTTTTGCAAGTAATTGGAGAAGATGTAATGTCCTTGAATCATCCGAAATCAGTTCGACGCCTGCTGGCTCTTAGTATCTCAACGAAACAGCTGGCAACTTTGAAGCAACTTCGAGATAAAATGTGCCATTTTGAGAGGAGTTTGCATTTTCAGAAACTAAAAACAGAGACAGATGTTAAATTATTGAGCGACATGAAACAAGAAATTTTGAAATTAAAAGAAGCTTTCACACCAATTATGGAGTTGGAAGATTACAGTGTCACTCATTGTGTCGTGAACTTCGTCGGAAAGTTAATTAAGGAAGTCCATCAAGGTAAAGCTGGAAATATACAACTACGTTGTTTTGATTTGCAAAAGCTGACAGAATCTTGGAACACAGTCGTACTTAAATCAAATGTTTTATGGAAAAAGAGACTTCAAAATATTATTCGAAATCATTTCTTAAAATTCAAAATTATTTTTGAAAATATTTTTCAGTACATGGAGAAAGCACTGCAAGAAGATTCATTCTGGAAAAGTAGTGAAAATACCGAAGTTGATATCGTTGCTAAAGCCAAAGAAGTTGCTTGGCCAGTGCAATTCCTGCTTACTATTTTTAATGAATCGGCTAAATTTGATGTGCCTAAAAGTGTAATAGAATTGTGTAAAGATGACTGGCTTAATGATAACTGCCGCACGGAAGCAGATGTCAAAAGCAAAATTGAAGAATTGCTGACTAGTTCAAAAAGCTTTGCCTCATTCTTTGATATACTCAAGGACAAGAAGTGTGAAGAAAATTTTTCGATTCTTAGTGTAGAAAAATTCAAAACAACTCATAAAGGCTTTTTGACAGAAGAAGAAAAATCACAGATTAGAAATGAAGTTCCGCCATTGGCCCGAGTAGCTAGGGAAAAAGTTTTAGAATCCATAGAGACTGGGAATTTTATCGAACAAAAAGAACTCCATGATTGTTTCAATTCTCTCTTGCTTTCGAAGGACAAATGTGATGATTTAAAGAAAAAATACCGCACTGACCGCGAAGCAGCAAAATCTATCGTCGAAGCTTCAGCCGAACCAGTTGAAAAACTGGAAAAAGTTCTTTCTGAAAACCGTGTTCAAGAGAAAATGTTTACAATGTTGGGGGATGTGATGCAATTTTCAGATGAAACCAAACTACTTCTTTCAAATCTTATCGAAGGTAAAAAAAGAGAAATTCCAAATGTGAAAAAACTATCTGTGATTTTAAATAGAATTTCTGCTTTAAGAAATATACTTATTGAAGAATGTGAAGAAATTAATAATTTATGGACCACAGCAAAAAGTGAAAAAACAAAAGAATATGGAGTATATAAAATTACTCGAAGATTTATGCAAGATCCGTTGGTTCGAGTTTCTTCGGAAATGCTTTTGTTTGAATGCATGCATTGTATCGCGATTACTGAAGAAAAAAGCAAGGAAAAAGAAAACCTGTTGACCAAAACGCATAAACTGTACAGTGGTGTAAATTTGCGCAACGCCCTGGTTCATGGAATTCCAATGCTGGAAAACATTGAGCTGCTATTGGATTTCGAAGATGTGCCATCGACTTTTGTGATGAAGATGCTGCAATTGATTGAAGATGAACCATTGCTTAAACTCATGAACGAGTCGGGGTTAGATTTTTGTATGTTTCATAAGATGATGAACAGCGATGACGATGAACATGATGCTGTGAGATCCAGTATTTGGAAATGCGAAAGATGGAAATCGTATTCATATTTAATTCCAGAAGAACATGAAAATCACTCTGAGGAAAAACGAACAGAAAGTTCAGTATCATCGAACCAACAGGAAGAAATTTAGGTATCGTGGCAATTTCTTTAAACTGTCTTTCTGAAACTTGGAGCTCTCCCTCTTTTTATAAAATGTTGTTGTTCTTTTATAAATTTGATGCTAAATATTTTGCGGGTTATAACTAAACAATCCATTTTTTCAGATTAGTTAATGTTTTTCGATTTAATAAAAATTAAATTTGGGCAGCTTTGTTCAATTTAAACTGCCTTGTTTCTGACTAAACCTGTACTTTGAAGCATTCTTTACTAATATTACGAATGCGACAGTGACTTTGTTTGTGTATTTGTTTGATTGTCTTTTTCTTTAACTTTTTTACACCTTAACTGCTGAACCGATTATCACGAAATTATGTACACACGTTTTCAGGGGTGCCGGGATGAACATAGGATACCTTTTATCTAGAAAAAAAGTATTTCATGATTCTTATTCCAATTAAAAAAAAAAAACATAAATTTGAGAGTATCTCATCTAAAAAAATTCATACTGGTTCAATTTTTGCAGTATGTAAAATCCCTTAAAAGCTGCACAAGGTGAATTTAACCCAAAGTTTGAAAGGTAGTTAGAATATCACCTAACTCTTAATGTTAAGTTGATTTCATAATCTAAAATGAGGCTTATCTTGGTTTTTTGACTTATATTGCTAAGTGTTTTCGCCAAGACAGGAAATAATACTTTCATATTATAAAACGAAGCTTACCTTAAGTTTTAAAGAGTTATATCACGACGTGTTTTTGCCAAGACATAATCATTTTGTCGCTAAAATGATGTATTTTTCTGAAAACAAATGCATGAATATTTTTTTAGAATTAAATCCATGAGTCTGGCACTGACTGTTTTTATCTCTAAAAAAAACTTATGGTTTTGGCTCTATTCATCACCCTGCGTGCTTTAAGACTATAAATCGCCAAAAACAAAAAGTTGCATAGGTTTGTCTTGAACCTGATTGTAGTAACATTACTGACTGGTATTCCTTTAATAGACCAGAACAGGCCTGTCGTTTTAAAGAAGGGAAGGTCTTCAGTTTATATTAAACTAAAAAAAGAAAATCAAAAATTTAGTTTTGACGTCTTAAATTTACGTCACATTTTTCACAATCAGGAATTGCGATGGGACCCTACTCGTTGGATTTTTTGTTGTGTTTATAACTAAAATTTTAGAATGTTAAAAATGAAGATGATGATGATTTATGATGCGTGATCAGATCGCTATTATAGTACATTTTCAAATATAGTAGCTTCGTCTTTACTTTTGTAATGTTTTCATCTGTGGTAACATCCATCTTCCTGGTCTCTTTAATCAATAATAGCAAGAGCGGCTTCTATTGTTATAGTGTTCGCATCTTGTGTAGACACTTCTCTGCGAGCTTCAATATTGAAACTAAAATCTGAACTTTTACAAATATTTTCTGTTCTTGATTTTTTTACTGTATGCATAGACGATTCATCAATACCTAATGGGAGTGTTTCCTTCAGTCAAAAGTACTACTTTTAATCACTGAAGTTGACAAAATGAGCTTAAAAAAACATGAACCCAGAAAATAATTTCATTTTCCCAACAGTTATTTTTTAATTTTTTGTTAAATGTCCGATTTTTTTAAATGTCCGAAGTGGTATTTATGACGTCGCAAATGATGTACTCTGGCGCTACTCCACTGACGCATTGAATGCTTACGCTTGCCGTCTGCCGCGTTTCCAGATTTTGATAATTCAGAAGCGAATTAAATATTTCGCTGTACGCTTGCTATCAACCATATCGTTGACACTACATATGAGTAAAGAAGCGAATTAAATATTGCGCTCTACGCTAATGGCAACAGTGAATGGCAGTTCATCATTTGTGATGTCATGCGCAGAAGCGTAGAAAATGAAATTGGGTCTGCGCACCGATTTAAATATTTTTTTTAAAAATAGTACTATTTGAATAAGTAAACTTTGCAAATTATTTAAAAAATGATCAAATACTATGTTTTTAAGCACGCTTTTCAGAAAAAAATACTTTTAAAATTTCGGAAACGACCCCATTGTCATGCTGTCTTTGATGCACAGTTTTCTATTTTCAAGCACATCGATAATCTTTACCTTTTCTTTAATTGCACATTAGAATGAAAAAAATAATTTAAAATGCTGAGTGGTAACTGTCATACACAAAGAAAGCGATATTTAGAATAGAAGGGTGTGGGAACTTCCGCTGTCAGTTATGCTAAAGGGGTGAAAGTCCATTTAAAAAACCAGTTACAAAGCCAAAATGTATGCAGTGCGATTCTCTTACGAAAAAGCTCGTGTTGCGGGCAAAGAATTCGCGTTATCTCTAAAATTGTTTTCCGTGTAAAACTCACATTATAGCCATTTCGTGTATATCGAATCACGTTGTATTCCTGTTGTATTCGAGTCCACTATAAAGAAATTATCAGAAGCAAGATATTTTAAGTGAGTGTAAAAGACATAAATAGGATAATTTAAAGCGAATATTTAGTTTATACAAAAAATAAATTCTAAAAAGTTTTCTTCTGCGTTGTAATCTATACATAAAAGATATGATGGGAGGTTATTTTCGCTACAGATACATCACTTGACTTGGTGATTTGTTTAGTTTCTACATTGGCGAAAATAGAAAAATAATTCAACTCACCGCAAAGTTTTTTCTTCGTTTTCAAATTTTACATTTTAATAGAGTCATTAATATTTATTAATGACTAGATATATTTATTAAGCTGATTATTTTTTAACTTAATGGAGCATTTAAATTATTAAAATTTTTTCATGAATTTGGAAAGGTATTTTTATGGAATTTTTCATGTTATATTTGATAGCTTACTTTTTATTTGATGAATTATTAAAATTTTAACGACTTAATTTGATTTTTGCGCGTTATTTTTCATTTAAATATCTCTTAATGGAATTTTTAGTTTTACTTAATGATTTTTTGAGAAATCACGATTGTTCATTGTTCTCATTTGACTGTTTTGAATTCCTATGATTTTATTTTCGCACCACCTCCCTCTGCCAGCATCACCGTCGCGTCAACCGGCCTCACGATGCTGCTCCTCTTGCGAAAACCGTCTCCAGGTTGCGTCCATATCGTACACACACACACACGCATACACACACATACACACACTCATGCCTGCACACAGACACAAACACACACTCCTACACACACACGCACACACACCACATATACACACACTCGTGCCTGCCTGCACACAGACACAAACACACATGCGTACATACACACACAAACAAACGCCTACACACACACGCGCGTACACACACAGCACTGCATACACAACACGCACACACATGCATACATACACACACACGCGCGCGCATTCATACACACACACGCTCGTGATTGCGAAAAACATAATTTGAATTCAAGATGGCAAAAATTCAAATTAATATAATTTTTTTGAGCAATCACGATTGCTAATTGTTTTTACTTGGCCGTCCTTGGCATTGTAATTCCTTTTTCAACCCCCACCGTCCTCTACAGCCGCGACTCCTCCCGGTAGTCACTTCTCCTGGTCGGTGGAGTGCATGTCCTACACGCACGCTCATACACATACACGCACGCTCCTTTACACACCTACGCACACGTCAACATGCATACACACCGGTTTACGCACACACACAAGCCTACACATACACATACACAACTGTACACACGTAGCCGCCTAAGAGAAGGGACAGGAGCCGCTTTTAGAAACAAGTGAGTAGGGTAGTAACCAATAAGTAGGATCCTGTAGCAACTCGTGATTGCAAAAAACATAATTTGAATTCAAAATTTTAGAATTCAAATTAGTTATAAACTTTAACATTTTTCTTTTTTTTTAAGATTTCAGTAAAAAGACAAAATAATCAGCGATAATGCCAAACAACAGACTGCTATGCAACTGAGATCAAATATGACAGCAATAAATTTAATTAAAAATACACATGGTACGAAGTAGAGATCCGTGATACATCACAAAGTCTGGTGACAGATTTGGCGAACTACTAGAAAAGTATAATTATCTAGTAAAAACCCATTTCGTCATTGGCAAAGTATCTATAGTAGAAAAGAAACAACTGTTCATCTTGAAGCACCAGATACTTCGCTACGGAAACTACTGTAGATGTGTTGTTATATTTTGTTGCAATTTTTTTCGTAAATCCTAATTCAGGGGAAATCGTCATAATATGGAACTCTTGGCGCGTTTTCAAAATTTTCTGCTGAACCAGTTAAAACAAAAAGCTCCTCGGCAAAGTTTGCCAAATACAATATTGCTGGAATTTGTAATTTAATGTTTAATTTTGACACAAAACAAGCCAATAAACAAATCTGCGCCTTACATTATAAATAAAAAAATCCATCAAACAATTTAAATAAGGCGTCAAACTTTAAAATAATTTTCAAAAAAAATTAAAGAAAGATATTGACCAACCTAAGAAGTTCCACAAAATGTAAAATGAAAGTTCGAGAAGCAACAATAGAAACATCTATTTTAGAAATGGGAAATGTTTTTTCGCCAATTTGTCGTGTTACGCGTTGTGAAAATCTCCCTAACTCATCTTCAGCAACAACAACAAAAAAAAAAAAGTAATCATACTTTTGAAGATCCAAAACAGAAATGTTAAAAAATTTCCTTCACCTTTATTTTGCAAATCTCGATTTATGTTTCATAAAATATTCCAGCACAAAATGAATTTGATCTTGAGGATTTTCAAACATCAAAGCCTCAAAAGCCTCTCTTACTATCGGTAGAATAAAAGCATTTAAGTACTCTTTTGAGCTTAAAATTTTTCGATCCATCTTCAATGACTTAATTATTTCAAAACACTTCGTTTTACAATGCAGCTCATCCAACTTAACACAATTGATTTTCAAAGATCAAATTTTTCGTCTTCTGGTTCGTAGACTAATCAGCGCTAACGACCACAAGAAATTGCATTACTAAATATGAAGTTTCTTGTTTTACACCAAGGCTGAACTCGATAAACCGTTTCTTGTGTTTAGCCAAAATTGTGAGTTATGGCAATTTTGTTGACAAGCAAAACTTGCCCCGTTTACCCATCACCACACTAGAGTCAGTAGTGACTCTAGTCACTCTGGTGTGGTGGTGGTTTACCAGCTGACAAACCTGTTTTAGTCCATAGACAAATCATTTATTAGCCTATTTTTTATTCTCTCACTAAATTTGCCTGAAGTTGGTTCTCTACAGTGGCTCCTAAAAGTGTTCGGACACTTACGATTTTCAGTGAGATACGCCCCTGTCCATTGGTTAATATTACTATTTTGGAATAGGTATGTAATTATAAAATCTAGGATCTATTTTCAACACAACTATATGAAAATTTTTAATAAAAAAATAAAACTTGACTTTTAAGAAATACATAATGAAAAAGTGCCAGAAACTTTATCTCACAAAAGTCTTCGTACACTTCAAAAAAATATCAAAAAATTAGTAAATAATAAGTTATTATTCAGTAGAATATCATGCAGTATCAACAACAGCTTTTAAACTTCTGGGAATAGATTTCATTGTTTTTTTTTTTTTTTTTTCGTGCAATTTCCGAGTAAGTGTTCAACCGCACTTCGAGTCTTACTGTTTCTAGTTCGTTTTACGTTTCAATGCTGTACTTTCGTAATCTAGCCTCCAGATTTGTCTGCTTATCTTACATTAAGTTTAAATATTGCAATTGAGGATATATTCCTAAGCTTAAGAACAGTTTTTGAGGCACCAGACGCAAACGTTGTAAACCTTGCGCTTCTTATCGCTATCTTGATTTAAAAAAAAAAAAAGTTGTTTCAAAAAACCGAATTTTGGGCAAATAGTTTAAAATTGTTTTTTAAATATTTAAATGAACAGCATGATTCAATATTTTATTAAAGTTCCAAACTACCATGTCCTGATGCTAAAATACACCCTCACACAAGAATACCTTCACCGCCCTGATTAACTGGTCCAACTAAGTTCTTAAGGTTAAATTCCTCATTTCTTTTCTTCTATTTACAATTATACAACAATTTGACCAAAAATGTTGACTTTATATTCATCTCTAAGTAAGATGTTATTTTCCAAAACGCTTTGAGCTTATTTATCATTGACTTTGCGACGGAAAGCGTAAGCTTTCTGTTTTTCGCACGAGCAAAGAAATTTCTGCGGGAAGAGGTCTTATTCAATAAAGCTAATCAGAGAACTTTGCGAAAAATTTTAGGTAAAAATTGAACGTAAAATTTTTCTTAAACTCAGAAGAAACTTTTACAGCACTCAAATGTGTATTTTTCATAAATTTTTTAACTGTAAATATCCAATCTGCTTTTTAACTTTGCCAGTTGACCTTTTCTTACCTTGTTTTCGATCTGATTATTTTCTTTAAAGCATTTTATCAAGCACTTTACTATAGAATGGAATAAATTAACTAATTTAGAGATATTTCAAACCAATTTACCGCTACTGTGAGGAAAAAATTTAAATTTCGAATGGTGTTTGTGGTTTTTTACAAATACCAGCCATTTTAAAGTAATAAGCACAATATTTAGGAATAAATGAACAAAAAATTTAAGGCAAATAACTTTTAAGGGTCAACACAATGCAAAAATAATTAAAAAAAACGACATATGATAACTTCTATGATTCATGAATTTATTCGAAAATAGTTCAGTGTACGATGACTTTTGTGCCGTATTTTTTCTGTTTTTTTTTCTTTTCTTTTTTTTTTTTTTTTTTTTGACAAATTTCAAAAATAAAAACATGCAATATTTTAAAAACTCTTTTTTTTTTACTAAAAAATTTCAAGGTGTGCGAACACTTTTGGAAGTCACAAAATGCGTTCATAGAAAGTCAATTTGAAGAGGGGAGGGATACACTAAGCAATATTCGCTCCGGGACAGTATTTGGCTTAGGGGTTGGCTTGACTGTAACGCCTATCCTGATTTTATTGTTTATATTCTGACTTTGTTGTTCATATACATTCGAAATCGTAAAGTAATGTTATGAGTAGCCCTCACCTCCCTCTTCTTCAAAAGGTAAATTATGGTTGTGTTTGTGATTTTCAGCTCATTTTTCAAGTATTTTCCGTCAAATTCCAGAGCGGTTTAATGTTTTACCAAAAACGACTTACTGCAAACATTCTTACTAATCACCAAATCGAAAACTGGAACAGAAGAAGCTATGTCATGTGATACAGATAAGCATCTAAAATTTTGCCACAAAAGTTTTGTTGAGATTTTAAGGAGAACTGCAATAATTTTTTTCATCTATACATACAATATTGAAACGAAATTTTAACTCTTACCAAAAAAAAAAAAGGTTGACTCACTTATTTTCACATACAGCCAAATCGGAAAATATGTGGACAAATTTCAAGAGGTTAAAAGGAACGATAAGAAGCAAGAATCACATGGAAACATTTGGTCGCAAGTGCGATGCTGACATGTACACAAAGCGGGAAACTAGCGGATTTGAAACAGGTCACAAAATTAAATCATTGACACAAACAAGATTTTTCACAACATTTTAGTTTCTAAGAGAAGTTTAAAGTGGTTGTCTAAAGTTTCGGCTTGTGGCTCTAATACATGCCTCGAAAGAACATAGCGATCAATAACAGCTTGTCGAAATGACTCGTCATTAAACTACCTTTAAAACTAGTGTAAAATCGTCTTTGTCATGTCATCTATTTAGGCCTGTTTCTCATCCATGAGTTTCTGAATTAGCGCCAACATGGATTTGTGACACTACATGACTCCTTACATGTGTTCATGATTCTTTTTTGTTATCATCCCCTCTAACCCCTTTCAAAATTTGACCGCGCATTTTCCAATCACACTGAATAACAATGGTTTTAATACAGCTGTACAAGCAATGTTAGAATGTGTATGATGTTACACACTTGTGGACAACACTTAAAGACAGATACTGTTTTCAACGACTCTGTTAGAAAGTTGGGCAGCAGAAACGAGGAAGAATTTCTGAGAATACGAGACGTTGTACCTAACCCAAGTAGCACGCACGATGGGGAGAGGATTGGCCAACGGTGGCTAATGGTAAAAATCGGTGGGGAATGGTAGGTTGGCAACGAACGATAAACCAACGATGGCCCTACAGTTTTTGGGCATCGTCGGGCTAACCGTAAATATTTTCGACGGGACATCGTTGGGAAATTGTTAGGGCACTGTAGTAGGTCGTTGGCCCTTCGTAGGCAAATAGTTGATTCGCTAACAGTTGCCAAAGCGGACATTGCCTACCGTTGGTCAAATGTAAGCTCCACCGTTGACCAACTATCTCCCAACCGATTGTGCTACTGGGACCCTGACTCGCAGCTTAAGTAGCGTAACGTCAGCCATCTTGGGACTTAACTATGCTTTCTTCCTATGTATGCTATGGTGAAGTAGTGCGTTTTGCTTCTTGATTGTGGTTTATCATTAACGCTATGTTAACCACAGTCAAGAAGCACCACAGTCAAGATGCAAAATACGCTACTTAATTAAAGCAGACATAGAAGGAAAGTGACATTTCACAATCAAGAAGCAAAACGCACTACTTCACCGTAGCATACATAGGAAGAAAGCATAGTTTAGTCCCAAGATGGCTGATGTTTCGCTACTTAAGCTGCGAGTCAGGGTCCCCAAGATAATGGACGTGTCGTTACTTAATCTGTGATCTAGGGCATTAGTTGTACCTTGTTTTGTGAAACTAATGAAAAATTTACATTTTCGTACTTATATGTGATGTGGAAGGAAATATAAGAGGCTTTAGGCAATCTCCGATTGAAATGAGTTCTCGTCAGATTTGAAAATATTAGGAGAAGGAGTAAAGTTAGAGCATTTAAACTCTCGAAATGGTTTCCTGGGTATTATTTAATTGATTTTCTACTGGAATCAATTAGTAAAGAAGATGAAAATTCTATAAGTTTAAAAAGGAAAACATGGGATGCATGTACTACATACCTATGAAGGTAAAGGCTTGTTATCAATGAAAAACGTCATCAGTTTACATGTATACTATTATATCAGTTACAAAAACATTAGTTTGCATTATTTGTCGAGAGATAAAATGGTTAGTAAAATTATTAAGTGCATCACTTTTCCGTTGCGTGCGCCCTATGTTTTGCTTTTTAAAGAAGTATTTACATAGCTTATTAAAAATTCACAATCAAATTTTCCAGACAATTTTTCAGAAATTCTAAATCTGTAAGCGGCTTTAAATCTACATGAAGCTTATAGAAATTATTTTACTTTTTAGTTCATTTTAAAAACATAGTGTATTAAACCTTTTTTATTTCATTAATTATTTGGAAAACAGCTTCTCAAAAAAATATGTTTTACAACCCTTCAACGAAATTGTGTATTAAACCATGATGAACACTCCGATACAACAATTAATGACTTTCTTGGGATACTAGCTCACTCATAGATATTCATTTTTATAACTATTTCTATTTCTTCTTTGAGCTTTGTCCACCCGTGTACAGAGGATTTGACTCAGTCTACTTCCTCAGAGAACCAGACAAAAGTATAAATTAAACATTTTATTTCAATTAAGACAGACCACTGTGATTATGAATTACTAAAAAAATGTAAGATGATAATAAAGGTGTTAGTTATGTCGGTTCAAAGACCATATTCTTTGATGAGGTTATTGGCAATCACCAATCTCATAATCTCAGAAGTTCCTTCATAAATTTCAGTTATTCGAGCATCTCGATAATAACGTTCAGCAGGCATGTCCGATACATAACCCATACCACCTAAGATCTGAATTGCCTGGAAGATAAAGATCAAATTATTTCTACACTCAAAAATTGAAGTTGATCTTAATCTATTTACACTTGATGAATTCTTAAGCAGCTAATAAAATTTAAATTAAAACTTGAGGGAAAAAGAAGTATAGGCGGTGTAGTAAGAGTTATTCGTACAAAGCTGTATACTGCCTATTTTTTCTCTCAGTGTTTTTTGTCTGCTTTAGAATTAGCTTGAATTTTAAGATATGAAGATCAACTTCAACTTTTGAGGGTAGTCATCAATGAAATCATATACTTATTTTATTTTACTTTTTAATGCAAAACAAGCGAATAGAAATAGTCTTTAGCATTTGAAAACATTTTTTATAGTGCTTAGCATGTTGTTTACTGATTTTCTTAGCTTAATATCAGATTACTAAAAACATCAAAATACCTGCTAACTTCTTCAAGAGAAAAAAGAAGGATTTGTGTTTAAAAATGAAACAGTGAGGTTTGTTAAAATAAACCAGGAGAGGCTTTAAAGCAACCAGAAGATTATCAAAATATAAGTTAATTATAAAAATAAATACAGACTTAGTGCAAATGAAATGATATGCAGAATTACACACCTGCCAATAGCTGAAACACATAAATATGACATGAAAAGTTTAGAAAACGGATTAGAGGAAAATTCAATATTTTTGAACACAAGATAAATTTTAAAGTAACAAGAGGGTTGTACTTTAAAAAGATTTGAAATAACACTTTTAAGTAAGGAATAACGCCTCCTGAAAAATAAAGTACCTAAACTTTGTAAATTAAATCTCACAATGTAAAAAAAAGCGCTTATTTTGTTTTCAAACATAGAATTACTTATCCACAAATCAAAAATATATTTAAGGCAAAACTTTTTCGCGCAATGACGGAAAAGAGAACTCAACTGGAGCAAGTACTGTGACTATGGTTGGGGCAAACCTAAGCTGGCAGCTTTGAGAAGACTACGCAGATCCTAATCACACAACACTGACAGGTTATGTTTGCCCCAACTATAGAGTTTCTTTGTCCTTTCTCTTCGACGTTCTGAAAGTATTAGCTCTTACTATTTAGGTGGTTAATTTTCATTATATAGGGTGACTCAATAGTTTTGAACTTTCAATTGGACATTTAAATCTGCAGCAATCTACAAATTCTTACTAATATCATGAATGTCATGTCTTCTCTTTTGATGAACAAATATATCATATTAGTGACCTGATATTTAGTTACCTGATATTAGTAGAATTTGTTTCTAGCATTTGTCATTGCATAAAAATTCATAACCAACAACAGCATAGTTTTTTTTTAATTGAATATTTTATATTAGAAACCAGTCAAAAGCAAAAATTTCTTAACATCTTTAGGAAAACATTTATACCGCCAGGTTAAATTGTTCGATACAGATTAAAACGTTTTTTACTGAAAGAACTGCATCTGCATGAGTTTCCCTTTCAAATATTGTAATCCTTAACGAAAATTTTTAATGTGACGGTAAAAATGCTTATTCGAATTTTGAACATGGAGCTTAACTTATTTCTGAAATATACGGGTTTATTCATTAATTTATGCAAATATTCTAAAACTCAGTAAATGTTTAAGTTCATAACCAAATCCAAAATATTTTAAACATATATTAAACACGAATGTAGCTTTCCGTATTATTTTGTTAATTCACTTCCACGCATTAAACACTTAAATTTGAATGAAAATAATATTAAAAAGTATTGATCGACCCGTTGACACACTTTGAAAGCAAACATTGCAGTTTCGGTTAAGGAAGCAAAGGGATTGAGCATTTCAACGCGCCAGTACGCTAAAAGAAGTTGGAAAAATAAAAAATAAAAATCTTACAGGAATCTACCTTTTTTCATTCTATACAAAGATATAAGATATATATTATAATAGCTACAATTAGTAGGACCCTGAAAGCCTTATTAACTGTTTAGAGAATCAATAAATTTGAACACTGGTCAAATAAGCTGGGTTGTCCCAAAATCTTTTATGCTTGTGGGCATAGTTAGCGGTATTGACAGTTTTTTGTTTGTACTACGACTGAAAGCAGCAAATTCTTTGTGGAATAGAAAAAAGATCTTAGAAATAAATAAGTTTACCAGAAAAGGGAGGGACAGAATATTTTGTCTTCCTGCCTGAATACTGGAAGATTAGTGAACAAAAGGGAAGAGTTTGCAGGTATATTACTATACTGTGTTCACAGGAAAGTTAGTCTAGATATAAACAAAGAAATGCACCATTTGTTGCGACTTGAATCAAGTGTTGGGCTTGCACATGAGACAGCTGTTGCGGATTGGTATCTGCAACCACCGTTGCAGATTGGCAACAATGATTTGCAATCTGACGGCAAATGCGAATTATATTGATTTACTTTTTTTTTATTCCAGAGATTATCCCCAAAAGTGGTAAAGTGGTAAACCTTTTGGTAACCTGTTTGATTACTTAGGGTATATCTTTTCCCTGAACAGAGTATATAGTAGAACAATTTTATTTCCTTCGAAAATGCAATGCACTTCATGCCTAAACTTTTGCAGAAATATTCTTATTTTACTTACTAAACGTAAATTTAAGAAGAATCTTACTGTTAGTACCAAGAGAAATGATACAAAAATAAGTTAATCTTATATATACTAAACTAGTGGCACCCGCACGGCTTTGCCCGTAATAGAAAAATTAAAAGGTCTTTTGGTTAGCCTGTATATTTACAAATAATGTATGGTGAATTTTCTCGCCAATTGGCTTGTACCCACGTTACAGTTCCACGTTATGATAATTTCGTATCTCGCCAATTGGCTTGTGCCCATGTTACGGTTCCACGTTATGATAATTTCATAATTTATCATAGTTTTGTTCTTAAAATTGGAACAGAAAAAGGACCACATGGAATTTTCGAAAAATCGCTTCGAGGTGCACACCTCCATGCTACAAACTAACTTTGTGCCAAATTTCATGAAAATCGGCCGAACGGTCTAGGCGCTATGCGCGTCACAGACATCCGGACATCTAGACATCCAGACATTGAGCTTTATTATTAGTAAAAGAAAAGATAAATACCTAAGTATTCATACATTTCAACACTATTGCGATTTTTTTTTTTTTATGTTACCAATATTTTTACGCTCAGTCAGGCATAAATTTCAGTATTCTGATTTGTTAGGATAATGTTCGTATGATATTTTGTGTGAATAAAATATCTCACAAGATTGTTTGAAATTTATGCGAAATTAACTTTTAGAACCACTGAGTAACTAACCATTTCAGAAAGCCTAGAAGGAAAAAAATAATAATAATAACAACTCAAATTTAAAGAAAAAAATCATAACTGCAATCCTAGATAGCAAAAATGTAATTTAACAGAAACAAGTTATTATTATTATAATTATTTTGCAATTATATTACAGTCAACCCCGCATATAATTATGGCAAAGTGACCACAATACTTGCATTCGCTCTTAAAACAGAATGCTCGTAAATTGAGGTTTCGGGAAAAAAATATATATAAACTTTCATTCTTCTTTCTTAACTTTCTCATTTCTATAGAGAAAGTTGGTTACTTTGTTTTGAACTGTCTTATTGTTTCTTTCTTGTCGACTTGTTTTTCGAGAAGTACTGATAAATCGAAAAAAGATCGTCAATTACTCCCTTCTCTTCGAAAGCATTTTTTCTGCCCATTAAAAGTCATTGACTATATTGAGTTTGATGGTTCAGTTTCTAATTCTTCACATTTCTCCTTATCGTCGCTTTTATTATTTTAGCTTAAACTAAAGCTAATGTATCCTAGAAAGTAAGTACATTCAAATTTGCTCATAACGAGCCCTGATTTTATGAAAACCTGGATTCAGCTAGGAAATCCGAAATATTTGGTTGGCGCAATGTTAACTCTATGGCAGCATAACCCGCTTCTCACGAGAGGCCTTGCTTAAAGTGAGCAATATTTTTGTGATTCATAAAATTTTTATTGATATGATTTCCAGCTCAGTTTATCTTTTCTCAGAAAAACTGTGACACTTTGAAGTCAACCGAAATTTAGTAATGAGTCATATATCCTGAGAAAAAATGATGACTCGTTTTTTTTTATTTGTGGAGGAGAGAAGCATTTAAAAATTACATATTTGTTCACGCCAATATCTTATTACTACCGAGGCTATTGTAGATCAAATTTTAGCAAATGCAGATGAAAAATAAAATGTTGAAAGCGATGACGTTAATGACAATTATGAAGAAATAGTATATGACGTTTGATATGCAGAAGAACTTTAATATTTTATTGAAGTCAGAGGTGCAAATGTCGATTTTTTTTTCGAACGAGAAAGATACAATCAGACAAAATGGCTGTTCAAAGCAAATTAACCACAGAAGGCAAGAGTGTATGAATTTTTCACGAACTCGTTTTTTGAGAGATATTGTTATAACGAGCAAATATCGTTGTCCCTTCAAGCTAGCTATAAGCGAGTTCGACCGCATCTAGAAAGTTGGTCAAAAAATAGTTTTCAGAAGCATCTCTACTCTACAAGTTGAAGATAAGAGATTTCATTCCTTGTTCTAGGGATTTTTAACTCATTATTAACTTTCGGTTGACCGGTTCAAATGTTATGCCGTAATACGCAAAAACACACGACAAAACCTCGAACAATTTGAAAAGCCAAAATATGCACTCGAATAATTTTAAACACATATTAACTGCTATATTTTCACCCAAAAGGCGTTATTGACGGCAAGTGAAAAGTGGTGTAAGTCACAAAACACTGCATTTCATATTTTGGTGAATATTGGTCGTACTAATTTCAAACTTTTTGTGTTGAAATAGTTTTTCAATGGAGATTATTTCCCTAAACATAAGTTAGGGGACATGGGTCCCGTATAAAAAGTTAAATTTTGTATTTTTTTATTCATTTTTATTTTTACTTCAAACTTTCAATATCTTAACTCTGCATCTGAATTTGAACATTTTTGAAATTGGAAGTATACATCGAGGACAAACGATTGCGAAAATAAAGGTCTTGCAGGTTAAAACGAAACACCTTGTATAATGTATCCTAATGTATTTTCTCATTTGATGTAGGTCGGTATGTGTGCATGTTGGTATTTCGTCAATAGGAAAAATTCAGTGTTTCACACACACACACATTCGGTAAAATGATATAATTTTCTTTCTCCTAAATATTTAAATTCAGGGCGCCCTTGGTTACGTTTCCAAAGATTTAACATTGTATCGACCAGCAATTCTCATTTTCGCGTCAAATTAAGAGTTCTTGTCAAATCAGTTCGACAGGTGATTACAACAGTATTTCCATTTCCACTCTTCGAAAAGTTGATTGTATTTGGGCAATTCCACGGATTACTGACTACAATTTTTGAAGCAAAACAATACGTATTTTGTAATATTCAACGCAAAATATACATTGTAAAAGCAATCTTTCCCCGAGGAATATTGTAATTTTTAGGCTGAACTCAATGAACTCAAATATTGTTAAATGCATGGTAACTGACTGACATACTTCTTTTCAAAATGTCAATCAGTTACCATGTTTCTAATAATTATTTAAAAATCATTCAAAATGTATTTCGGAAATATGGGTTAAATTCAGCTTAAAAAATGCAATATTTCAGAATAAAAGATCGTTTGCACAACATATATTTTGAGTTGAATGTTACAAAATACGTATTATTTTGCTTCAAAAATGTCAGTCAGTTACCCATGGAATAGCCCATATACATTTTAAAACATTTTTTTTTTTTTCAAAAAAAAATTTAGTCATTTTTGGTATCTTTGAACCAGTTTGGATAACTTTACGCCTTTTCATATTTTTTATAGAATAGTATGGTTTAAAATCATTAAGAGCAGAAATCCTTTTTTACGACCGCCAGCACGAATGCATCACTGAAACTTCTAGTTTTTTTTTTTTTTTTTTTTTTTTTGTTTTTTTTTTTAGCAATCGCGATTGCTTATTGTTCTCACTTGACCGTTCTTGGCGTTGTGGTTCCTTTCTCAGCTTCGACCAGCGGTCTCTGCAGCACCACCGCCCACCGGCCTCTGCAGGCGCGTCGGAATCCACTTTTCCTGGTCGGAGGCGTCCATGTCCTGCACGTACACGTGCTCACACACATACACACTCACGTATACACACGCCTACGTGCATACACACAGGTCTACGCACACACACAAGCCTACACATGCATTCACGCGCGCCTACGCACACACACACAACTATACACAGGTAACCACCCAGGAGGAGGGACAAGCTTGAGGGATAGGAGCCGTTTCTAGAAACAATAACTCCAATGAGTAGGGTCCTCTCGCAACTCGTGATTGCGAAATACATAATTTGAATTCAAAATGTCAGAATTCAAATTACCTTTTTTTTTTTTTTGAACAATCACGATGGCTCATTGCTTTCGTTTGACTGTTTTTGGCGTTCCTATGATTTTATTTTCCCGCCAGCATCCTCTGCAGCATCACCGTCGACCGGCTCCTCACGATGCTGCTCCTCAAGCGAAAAAAGTCTCGAGGTTGCGTCCATATCCTACACATACACGCATACATACACACACCTACACACACGCACACAAACACATACAAATACCTACACACACATACAAACACATACACACGCATACATACAGACACCTACACACAAACACACACATACAAACACATGCATACAGACACACAAACACATACACACACACAGATACCCCCCACACACACACAAACACACAACTACCCATACAATCATGCCTAATTACACAAACACACATGCCTACATACACACACACACTCGTGATTGCGAAAAACATAATTTGAATTCAAAATGTCAATAATCAAATTATTTTTTTTTAATCAAATATACTAAAAAATATGAGGTGACTCAAAGATATGCCCTGAATGACTGAATATATATTGCTACAGTTCAGAATAATGTTCATAATGTGTGAATCAAATACCATTATAACGATAGTGACAACAGTAAGACAACCTACTTGATGAGAAACGAAAGTAGCTGCTTCAGACGCTACTAGTTTTGCCATTGCAGCTTCCTGCAAAATATTGATTTTATATTAATATTGATGGTAATATTAGCAAGTTGAGTGGATATTTAAGCAACTTCTTGTCCATAAAAAAATTTCAGCTGGTAAATTCCTTACAGAAACATAATCTCAAAAACTTTTAATGAAAAATATACCAAATTCGTAACACCAAATTATACTGAAATGATTAGCGTCAAGAGGGGTAAAATGAGCAGTAGGGTAGTTCAAAAATACATGCATTTAAAAAAAAGTTTCTCCTAGACACCAGGACACTCCTCAATATTTTTAGACTTGTGGATAGCAATATACTGGGAGAATTTTAGCTTCCTATTTCAACTGAAAGAGGATGCACAACCCCCTCCTAAACTTCATCAGTATGGGGAGGGGGTTAAAAAATACATTGAAATGGAAAAACAACGCTATATATTATAATATACGCGAGTATTATGCATATAGATTGCAATACAATAATTATTTACAAAAAAACAGCTGGGGAAATTAAATGTTTCTAAATTTATGACATTTTCTATATTACGGCTAATGTTAAATGGACGGGGTCATTGAGCATCGTCTTAAAATTTGAGTAAGAAGCTAAAACTTTTACAGCATAATACCATTAGTAAGTCTAAAAAAATTAAGGGGTGTCCTAGACTCCAGCTGAAAAAAAAGTTTTTTTGAACCAACCTAATGAGCAGTCCACAAAAAATATGCAGTAATTACTAAATCTGTTGACACGCTGATTTTTGTGTCAATTTTACATCATAAGCAATATTTTGAAACTACGCAAAAGTAATATTTTGACGGCGCGGCGGTTAGAGGGACGATAAAAAGCAGTTGAACTAAATACGAACATATAGTCGCAAGCGCTATGCTGGCGCGCCTATTGCACACAGTAAGAAGCCGACGGATACTAATCCGGCCATAAGTAATGATGAATTATTACACAAATACAGTGAAACAAAGACCACTTGCGGTTCAGTACTCTAATGCTCAACTTAACCAGATGGTCAACTTATAGAGCTTAATATGTATGATATAGGATTAATTCTGTACTTGACAAAAGCGGTCAAATTAGACAAGTGCGTAAACTTAAAGCCTCCATATAAGGGAAGCTGAGTTATCCGACATTTTGGTTCTGAAATTGTCGTGAGACAAAATTAGTATTTGTACAAAAGTCTCTTTGTAGAAAAGTGGTACCGAAGCTTTAGATGTGTTGCCTGATTGATGTTTTATTATTTTATTCTGTAAATGAAAAAGATTTAATTAATGCAAATTAAAAGCAAAAAAGTTGTGAAAATGAGGTTCATTACCAGCTAATATTATAACGTATATGTAAATGGCTGAAACAAGATTGGATCTAAAGCTGCCTTGGAACCAAAATGTTAGATAAGTCGGCCTGTCCTTTTCAAGGGGCTCTTGGTAAACTTGCAATTGTGGTCAACTTTACAGGGTTTACTGTACGGTTTCACAATACATTTTGATTTTTAATGAAGTCTTAAAGTATTTATTGAAAACTCAACAGTTGGACTACCATTATACGAGGTTTATCCAGAAAATACGTATAAATAAGTCGTGATGACGTATCACGGCGTCGTGGAGACGCCGCCAAATGGCACTGCCGCTTTTCACATGCCCCTTTACATTGCCCATTTTCACCTGCCGTCGGCATGGAGCTCTCTCTGATTGAGGAACAGCGCATCAACATTCAAGAATGGCTGTGAGATTTTTGAAAGTTTGAAACAAGTTTAAGGAGACAATTCTCTGAAGGAACCAACCGTGAACAAGGGGTTAAAAAGGTTCCGGGAAGATCGGAAAGACGTGAAAGGAGACCCTCGTCCAAGACGCCTCTCGACATCGAATTCTGATGAAAATGTTGAACGAATTCGGGCTTGTGTTCTTAAAGACCGTAGACTGACAGTCAGAAGGATAGCTGACTAGCTGTCATTCCCAAAAACAATCGTTCACGAAATTCTGACAGAAACACTTGAAATGAAAAAATGTCCCCCCTCACACGTCGCTCGTTTTGCATGAGTTTTTGGCCCGAAGTTCAATCACCGTGACAGACTACCCGCCTTATTCACCCGATTTAGCCCCTTGTGACTTCTTCCTGTTCCCGAAATAGAAAATGGTGCTTCGGGGGGGGGGTGGCACTTGGGAGATGTGGAAGCCATCAAGGTAGAAACGACGTTGCAACTGAACAGCATCACATTTGAAAATCTTCAAAACTGTTATTAACAGTGGAAACGACTTTGGCAGAAGTGCATCTTGTCTCAGGGAGAGTACTTTGAAGGAGACCATATTGTAATACCCGAATAATTGTAAAATAAAGTTATTATTCAACTTTTATACGTATTTTCCGGAAAAAACCTCGTATAGTTCAATTGCTATACTCAGCAGTAACCATTTCTTCAAGTAGTGAGATGGGCCAATCCTTATTGAAAATGTCAACAATAATATTAAATTTTAAATTAAACATCTTGATTCCGAATCTTGGCAGACATAGCCAAGATATACTTTATTTTAAAATGCGTATTTTATTTTCGAAATGTGAATGTATCTTTCATCATTTATGTATTTCTCTTAATTTCACAGAATTGTTTACAAAATAGCCAAGTGAATAATTCTAGGTCGGGGCAGAAATAGGTAGGTAGAGAGAGAGAGAAACGAATAAATGTAAGTTTGTTTATGTCACACTGTTTCATGGTCTTTCTCATATAATGCTCACAGAAATGCATTCAAATTTATTAATGAGTTTTAACATACTTTTGTTCAGAGCCTATTGATTAATATAAGAATCATCTATCCAAATTTAATTCCTGTATAAAAGATTTGAAACAGTTTTATCGGACTGCGTCAGCAGTTCCGGGGGTTGGCGACAGGGCCGCAGGGAGCCAAGGCGGGCTCCTTATCAGTTTTGTCGCTGGGACACCCCCCCCCCCCAAAAAAAAAAAAAAGAGGAAGAAAAGATGAGGAAAAAGGGGGAAGAGAAAAGAAGAGAAAAAAACTGCCTACTTGAAAATAATTAACTCTATTATAAGTGCCACAATAGTAAATACCAAAAGAGTAAATTTCACTTTATCTTTGCGTTTCCGCTCATTCGGAGGTTTTTTTTTTTTTTTCCCTTTTTTCTTTCTTCCTTTGTTTTCTTTTTTTCTTCTTCTTCCTTATTTTTTCTATTTTTCTTTTTTTTTTTTTTTTGCGTCAGTGTCGCCGGACACCTTCCCCCCCAAGGCCCGGCCACTAGTTTCAGACTAGGCTGACATGGCCTCTCGTCGGGCCTGTTTGTCACGCAGGAAGCAGAGCCCTCTAGTATTATAATTAATTTTGGGGGACCAATTTCTAAGATAAGACCCAAAAAAAGGGAAGATAATCGCAATTACTAAGTTTTACTAAGTCGCAAAAGCAGAGTCAACTAGGAAAAATCCTTGCTTGTGTACTAAAATAAATTACAAGTATTTAATTTGTTAACAAATGGACAGTAGTAACTGATCAAAGATTTGAATCACTAAGATTTCACTTCTTGTCTGCTCAACGATGAAATTGTTACCAATCGCCTGAATAAAGGCTTAGAATGGTAATTGAAATGTACCTTAAAAAGCTATAATTCCAGTTCTATATAACAAGAAATGTCCAAACAAGTGTTATCAGAAGCAGAAAAATCCGTTCTTTCGATCGGTATTAATATTTTAAATGCTCAAATGCATTTTCACTTTGGAAATTGTAAAAGAATGAAAATTCGGTTTTTAATTAAAATCCCTGGTAGTTAAAGACCTACAAAGATGAGACCTAGCTAAGCTCTCGTTTCCTTTCGAACAAAAAAAGAATTATCGAAATCGGTTCATCCATTTAGGAGCTACGTGCCAGAGACACGTCTAACTTATTACCCCCTTACTTTTTGAGTGGGGAGTAAAAAGAAGTAAAGTAATATTTTCATCTTTCTATCACTTTTTTTTTTAATTTAATTTGATCACGAGTACAGTGACTCCAAAATTGTGAGAGTGCTGCTAACTCTTAACGCTTTGCATATGCTTCCTTGATGAGATGGAACTTAAGAAAGATCATTTCCGTACAAAATCGACTGGGACTGAACTATCAAAGTCTTTCTATCAATACTAATCGATCAGATACCTGTACATTGACTGCCTGCCTCTGTAGCTAGGCACATTAATTTTTTAAACATGATGAAATGCTACTCACTTTTGTATATTTTTGTCCAGCATCTTTCAAACTAGCTGCTTTCCACGTCAACAATCGAGCTGATTCAATTCTTGATTCCATGTCTGCTAGTTTTATCTGAATGTGAATAAAATAAATATATGGCAAAATATTCGGTAAATCGTTTAAATGTATTATTACATGCGCATGTACTTTTTCTGAGCTTAATTATTTTGCGTGTTTTTTTTTTTTTTTTTTTGTACATACGGGGAAAAAAAAGTAATCACTGATAAACAACTTTGAATAAAATTAAGCACCTTTAAGGACCCTTTGAACCAAAAACCTAAAAGCACGGTTTAAGGACCATACGAACCCTGTGTTAGTGCATTAGCACTAAGTAGAGTCCAGTTTAAATTGCACTAGAATCTCGTATCACATCAAAACCGCCATTTTTTTTCCTCCACCCGGGTTTTAGAAACAGTGCAATAAGGCATGTGTGCATACATTATGTTTTTCGTAACAAAATATTTTCATTATATCGTTGCTCAATGTAGCGCAACGTATCGTTGCTAATCGTAGCAACAATAGGACATCTAATCCCAGCAATAACAGTGAGATATCCTACTGTTGTTTTGAGGCGACGATATACTCTGTCCCTCCCCCCCCCTAGAGAATTTGAATGACGTGCCTGTATCACATATTCAAGTTATGTATATCACATAATTAACTTGTATCACATATTCGAATTTAAAGGCAAGATGAAATAAGATAGATCAGGGGCGGCATTTCAGCATTTCGCTTGGGGGGTCGAGCTTCTTGAACATGAATTTTCTCAGTACGGTATAAATTAAATATTGGTTGACAGGAAGGAATAATAAAATGGTTTTAATGTTAAGAATAATTAGGTTTGTTAAGAACTATAAATTTTTTTGCGACCAGAGCTTTAAATTTATTTTGTACTCACAAAATATCTCGATAGTAGTTTTTAGTCTGCTATTCTTGGGGTCAGGAAGAACAGAAAATTTTGTAACTATATTTAATCAATATCCAGTGTTTTGCTTTTTTTCCAGTATAGCTAAAGATGAAGGTCTCGCTTGCCACATTGCGGTTCGAAAGTATTTCTGTAACCTCTTGAGACACAAGTCATTTTTAAAATGACTGACCAGATTGAAAGAGACAAAAAACAATGGAAGCAAGAAAGTTATGTTAAAAAACACACTTCTTTCAGATATCTCTTTTTAAAATAATCAAGAAAGCTTTCTAAATTGGGCTAGTATTTATTTTGCGTCATCGAAAAGTATAGTCGTAATTCACAAAACAATTCCTCTTCCCTCATGCTCTGAATTTTTCTTATACGTGCAGTGGCACAGCGAAGGGGGGGAGTGGAAACACCCCTAGAGCCATTGGTTTTAACATAAACGCAAATTCTAATGTAGTAGCTTACGCATATGAAGGGGCTGTTTTGATCAAAAGCTCCGCTTCAGAAGGTGATTTTCATCAAAAAATACCCTTCAAAAGATATTTTTCATCCAAAAAAAACTCTCCAGAAGGTATTTTTGATCAAAAAACCCCCTTCAGAAGGAATTTCTGGTTGCGCTAGTGTACTAGTGTAATATTTTCTTCTTCGGTTTCTATAACCAACAGACTAACCTACATAAGACCGAAAAGAAATGTATCTCATCAAATCCTGCCTCAATTTCTTGAAAAACTGAGTTGATTATTTTATTCAAAATATTAATTCAATATTTTGACTACAACTTCATGTGGGTTTTGTCACCTCTTCTACATTGTCATACAGTGAAAATTGTTATAGAAAGTTTTGTCACACAAAGTTCCACACTTGGTTCAAGTATGCATTAGTGCAAAAATTACTAAGAGTTTCAATTGTCAATCCAATAATTGAGATTGAAATTTTTATGATTCAGTGTAGCATTGTTCAGAAAACGCTCCGCAGGAAATAAAATAAACAAAAATTCAAACAAAGTCACATATATTAAAATAACATTATATTTTCTATCATTGAGAAGGTCGCTTTCCAGTAATTCTTCCAAGGAGTTTTTATAGGTTTAACTCTTGAATACCATTTGTGTCACACTGAGATTGTCAAGTTAAGAGCCCCAAAATATATTTGTTGTTGATGTGAAAGTAACTTTTGATGTGGGAAGTTTTTCAAAAACAGCATATCTTTACAAAACGTTTCTATGAAAGCATATAATACATATGTATCGAGTTGCTAAAATGTGTTTCCAGTACCGGTAATTAATGAACACTTACTAGCTAAACATTAATCATGAGCATTAAATTTATGTAAAATGACATGGATTTTACGTGTAAAAATTGCGCAGTCTCCACACAATACGGGCATCTCATACAAGATGCACCATTATAACATAGATTACACAATTTTGAAATATTTAATCCATATGAAGAAATTCCTTCTTTAGTTAAGGCAAACCATTATTCTCCATCAGTTTTTTCTGTTCTGAAAATGCAGGCAAATGATTTTCTGTATCTAAATTGAATTTACCCATTTTTTATTTTTCTCAGTGAAAAATTTGGGGGTGCAACCGCCCCTCTCGACCCCCCTATTTGCCGCCCCTGAGATAGATAATAAAAGAAAGTTTTCCTCACATGCATTTAAATTTCTAACTTTAAAAACTTTAACAATTTAGAGTTCATCCTTTTTCAGTATTTTACAATAAATACAGTTTATTTCTGCTCCAAAAAAAGAAAAAAACATGCACTTCAAAAATTACGCTTAAGTTAACACAGTAGAACTTCGTTTATCCGACCCACGTTGATCCAAATCTCTAGATAAACCTGATTAAATTTTCAGAATTATTATTTTTTTTAAATATACTCACATAGATTTCTCAAACTTCGCCGTGCTTCGAAACAGAAGACAGGGCACTATTTTTTTAAAAAGAAATGATGTAAAATAATATTTAACTTTTTTTTTTTTTTTGAAGTCTTGTAATATTGCTTTGTCATTTTGTTACAAAACATGTTATTTTAATCGTAATAAGCGATGCGTCTGCTCATCTATGGATTTTTTTTCCTTGCTTATTATCTATATTTACCGGATTATACTTGTTTTCGATTCTCTGGATTGCTTTTAGTTCTAGTTAGTCCGGATAAAAGAGGTGGTACTATAATGATCTACATATGTTTCATAAAAATGTTTTAAAAGCAATTTGTCTTACCTGAATAGTTTGCAACTTGAGTATCGAAGCCCCAAAAGCTTGTCTTTGAGCAGCATAATGAATAGCACAATCTAGAGCAGCCTAAAACATTATAAAAGGAAACACACTTATTGCCCTATTCAAAATCATCGAGAAGAGATAAAATAGAGGGAGGGAAGACTTTCATTCGTGAAGGAAAGATCCCAAGTCACGTGATATATTTAAAGAAAAGCATTGGAAGAAATCAGGTTTCATTCGCTAGTCTCACGCAAAATGTGTCAACCATTCGTCGTTTTCAGTAAGTTACCTCACTGTAGACAGAACTAAGGCAGAAATACATTTAAAAAAACCTCACCATGCCTTGTCTTCAATCTTCGAGTTGAACCGAACCATTGTTTCGGTCACTCGTCTGGTTTGTGCTAATTTTATATTAGCTACCAGTTTTTTTTTGGCTATCTTGGCTCCTTTAAGAGGTTTTCCACCTCCAGCTCAGTCATTTTTTATTCCGGGCTGATGACTTCTAATAAGCACGAAACTGCAGTCCTCGAATGGAATGACTGAGCTAGCGGTGCATTTTATGCATTCGTCGTTGTTGAGTCACGTGACTTGTTCTCTTTGCCCAAGCTTTTGCTTAGTTAATGATTGGACTTGCTACCTCCGTTTTAATTCCTGCTCTAATTTTATGACTCACTAATACACAAGGTGATTCAAAAAGAATTGCGGAGCGGAAAGAAAAGTATTGGAAAAACTGAACCTACAGATTTTTTGCGTGAATGAAAGAGAGAGTTGTAAAGTTTCAATTGGTTACTTCATTAGCATCAGGAGGAGTGCAAATTTTAATTTAGGAGTGCATAAGCAATAAAAAGAACAATGGACGTTTTATGAGGTTCCTCGTGTCTTCAACTCCAAAGAACCACAGTTAAACTCTTAAAAACACTTCATCAAAATCGAAAAACACGAACGGAAAATGACACACACACCTACTTTACATAAGCCCGGTTTCTAGATACAGCTAGTTTGCACTACCTTACCGTTGAATTTGTAGATAGTGTTGTATAATCTTGCTTCTTACTGTTATGAAACTAAAACGTAACGAATATTACCTGCGCAATACCAAGAGCTTGGCTAGCAATTCCTGTTCTTCCAGCATCCAAAGTCATCTAAAACATTGAATAAAAAATATTACCTACATTATAATTAACTATCACTAACAAAGCGATAATATCAGTAAAATTTTAGAAGACTATCAAATGCATCATTATAATGTTAATTTTGCAAACATAGGGTGATTATATTCTAACAACAGGGTCAACAAAAAACTTGTCTACTTCAGCGGATTTTAGAATCCGCTCTGTTACTCCGAATGAGATAAAATTTGAGTTACAGATAATTCAAATGATGTGCTTGACATTTATTAAATAAAAAAAAAAGTTTTAAAAAACAGCGATAAGTATCGCTTCACACAGAAAAGGATTTAACCCTTACTAATATTATAAATGCGAAGGTGAGTTTGTTTATTAGTTTGTTTTTTAATGCTTTTACGCGTTATCAAATCAATCGATTAACGTGGAATTCTTTGTACACGTTGTAAGGCGTGCACAATAGAACATAAGGTACTTATCGTTTAGGAAAAAGATGTTCCATGATTTTTATTCCAGTTTTAAAGAAAATCATGAAGTTTAGAGTATCTCATCGAAAAAAGAGATATTTGTTCGATATTTGCAGTCTGATAAAGCCCTTAAAAAGTCGAACAATGTGATCTTTACCCAAAGCTCGAGGGATAATTAAAATACCTCCTAAATTGATTTCATATTCTAAAATGAGGTTTATATTCATTTTTAAAGTTTCGCCTACGGTTTCAGATCACGAAATTGAAAATACACAGCGCTACCTATCGAAGGTTTTGAACTATATATTTTTTCCCCATCAACGTCAAGGACCATCTTTCGAATTACCTGTAGTTCAAATTTCATTTGATTTGAACCAATAAAGGATATTTTAAAGCCCTCTGAAATTGGCAACTTATTTCTTGCTAACCCTGTATATGACAAATAAAATAACAAATTTCAAAAACTAATAGGCTCAACAATTTGTACGTACATTTTAAAAATAACTACAAAGTATTCGAATCCCCTCGCGCCCCCCGTAGCGACGCCACTGATTTTTGACATGTTCGATTTGCTTGCTGTCAATGAGTAAGATGCGGGCCAGACAAGTGGCAAAATTGTGCAAAACTTTATGAAGTGTGGAACTTGCTTTTGTGACCTACCGAGTGGCGGTTTTGAGCTCAGTGATGGTTTTGGAGCAATTTTTGTAAACTCGTTCTTACTCGTACGTCTTACAAAAATAAGTCACAAGAGTTCTGATCAGAAGAAGAGGTCAGTCAAGCAATTCCCATTTCAATAGCGATTCTCACCAAAGCAGGGTGTTGCAGTGTGAAAATTCAAGAAAATAGCCAAACGGTTTCGTGAAGATAGCTAAATTTAGCCACCATGTAAGGAAATCGCTCGACTCCCTTCTAGAGGAAGTCTCCAACTTTTCCATATTACTAAGTGTAGTAAAAAGTTGGGAGAGCACAAAGGAACAATATTATGAAAATGAAAAATAAAGAGCCTAATCATTTAATACTGCTACTGGTGTAAAACTTTCGATTTCAGAGTAGTGAGATATTAAAGTGTACTCTTAAAATTAGTTTAGTTAGGCAGCCCTTAAAATAGGTGACCGAAAATTTGAGACTTTAATTAGACTATTTTTAGTTAGGGGGACGTTATTTTTCCCATGTGTGATAAGTAGAAGGTAAAATGTAGATACATGACTTAAAATTATATAAAGCTATTTAGGGGAAAATGTAACTGCTAAAAATGTCAATCAACGGCTTGGCTAAAAAAGTATCTGAACACCGATCGACTAATCCTTTAGAATTTCATGCAATCAAGTGTCATCAAAAATTGCCAAACTGGCTAATAATAGCCAAACATGGCAACCAAAGTGCATCGCCATATCGGACCAATTGTCTTCAGCTCTTCGTCAGTCACAAATTTCCTTTGAATCTCAATCGGGAAGCAATTACCCGAATAGTAGGTGTTGATCGATATACACTCAGAAACACTGTAATTTTGACTCTCGCCAAAAATTAAAAAACAATAATGCTCCTGCTTAAAATAAATATAAAAAAAACTGAACTCACCTTGAATTGCATTACTAAGTTCTAATAGAATCTCGCTTGTGCTGCAAAGATTATTGAGTAGGGGGGTTCTAAGCTCAATGATTGGCCCCTTTGTCTGTATCAAGTGTGAGCTCACAAACTTTACAGTGACGGAAAGCCGAACATAAATAATTAAATACTGAGTCGTGACCAATTTGAATTGAATGGGAAATGTATTTTTTAAGAAGCGTAGTTCCAGCACCAATTCCCATTTACTCCTGATATGTATAAATGTTAAAATAACAAAACAGTAAAAATACTGGTAAAGTTCTTATATAATGCTCAGCATTTAAACTGAAAACAGAGCAAAAATACTTCTTTACTAATAATAAAGCTGTAAGTCTGTCTGGATGTCTGTGAAGCGCGCAGAGCGCCTAAACCGTACGGCCGATTTTCATGAAATTTGGTACAAATAAATTTGTAGTATGGGTGTGTGCGTGCATCTCGAAGCGATTTTTCAAAAATTCGATTTTGTTCTTTTTCTATTCCAATTTTAAGAAAATTTTACCGAGCAAATTATCACAACGTGGAATAGTAAATTACGAAATCATCATAACGTGGAACCGTAACATGGGCGAGCCATTTAACGTAGCAAATTGGCGGGAAATTCATCATCCATTATTTGTAAATACACAGGCAAACCAACTGACCTTTTAATTTTCTACTACGGACGAAGCCGTGGCGGGTACCACTAGTAAAAAATAAAATTGTTAGAAATGAAACGTGTTTTTAATTTTATGAGAAACTAGCTGCGTTGCCCGGCTTTGCCCGGTCAACCTTGAAAATAAAAATTGTGTCAAGTGACGTATATTCAACAATCAGGGCGTAAAAAATAAATAAAAAATAACATCATGATTTCCTTTCTAAACAATGACGACAGACATTAAAATACTTTTAAGAAATTAAATCTAGAAAGATGGATTTAAAATGCGTAACCATGGAAACACAAAATAAAATAAGTTTAAGGAATTAAAATGCGAAAGAAAATGGTTCACAACTTGAATGGAATCGAGATTTCTTAAACTTGATTTAAAAAGGCTTGTAACTTTTTCCCTTTCGGGATAAAGCTTATTTTTTCGACCATAGGTCGAGTTAGATCTGGAGTAAAAAAGGTCGCTTTTTCCAATGGCGTCAAAAAGAAAGCTTCAATTTTTATTGATTTATTTAATGAGGAAAATATTGCTTAAATTTCAGCTAAGCCTAAAAAGATTCGAGCTAAAAACGCAAATAACTCCCGCCGTAATAAAGTTAGAGCATTGAAACAAATTGCGTAGAACGCGGAAAATTCTACCCTTTTCTAACGATATGTAATATTAATATGTGCAAGTCATTTTTTCACCCCCATATTTGAGAATTTATGTGAAAATTCGATGTAAATTGGAATAAAAAAAGAACTGTTCATCGAATTTTATTCGAACTGGTCTGCAAACCTTTTCAGGACTTAAAGGAACAAATTGTGAAAATTTCAGCGCAATCGGCCGGGTTGTTCTCGAGTTTTGCTAGTTCAAACACACAGACACTTTTGGGGGACTTCATTTTATACTATGTAGAGATGAACCTCACCATAGCAATTTTGAATCCTTCTCCTTCTTGTCCCAGAAGATTTTCTTTCGGAATACGACAGTCTTCAAAGATGAGGTTACAAGCCGAAGAGCCGCGAATTCCCAATTTGTCCTTCTTTTTTACCTAACGTGAATCCAGCAATACTCTTAGGCACTATGAAGCAACTTAGTCCTTTATGCTTTTTTAGACTTGTCAGTAGTAGCAAACACCTAAGGAAAGGAAGTGTGGCTAAATTTTCGTGTAGAAACATGATTATCTGGACCTCGTTCATCGGGATCTCGATGTATCCAGATTAAATTTGCAAAGTTTAAAAAAAATGTATTTCAACACACATAATTTTATGTTATGTTAGCAAGAATTTAACGAAAAGTATACTAAACATTCACTTTTTAGCCTACTTTCCCAGTAAAAGATAGAGGAAGAAGAAAAAGGCATGAAAGAAGGCTTAATGCATCTTTAAAAGATCGCGGAGAAGAACAAATGAAAGGTCAAAAAAAGAAAAAAAGAAAATAACTAAATTAATATCGAGAAACTGCAAATTGGAAAGTAGTGTATTGAAATGGGAGAAAACGTGTGTCGGTCTGCCTGTCCCTCCCCCCCCCCCCCATAACTTTTAAGTGAATAGTTCGATTCGAAAAAATTCTTTTTTTGTTCGAAAGATCTTGGCGAGGACAACTCATTCCCATATTTCATTTTTTGATTTGAATAATTTTCTGTTCAATTTTGAACAAGTCCAAAAAAAACTCAACATTAGCTCTTACGGGGAAATCATATTTTAAAAAAATGAAATGAATTTTCAAATAAAATCCGGTTGAAAAATTAGCAAATAAATAAATAAATATCAATTTACCACTGCTGCCTCTGCCTCATAACCATTGGAGATCCATGCTTTTGTGCCATTTAGTACATAAGAATCTCCATCTAATCGAGCAACAGTTGATGCTGCACTTGCATCACTGCCATTGCCTAAAACAGGAAAAATATTATTATTTAATAAAAAAATATTATTACATTATTGTAATATTATGCACTAGTGGTACCTGCACGGCCTTGCCCGTAGTAGAAAATTAAAAGGTCATTTGGATAGCCTGTATATTTACAAATAATGGATGATGAATTTCTCTTCAATTTGCTATGTTCATTTGCTTGCCCCCGTTACGGTTCCACGTTATGATAATTTTGTAATTTACTCTTCCACGTTGTGATAGTTTGCTCGGAAAAAATTTTCTTAAAATTGGAATAGAAAAAGAACAAAATCGAATTTTCGAAAAATCGCATCGATTTACACACTCCCATGCTATAAACTAATTTTGTGCCAAATTTCATGAAAATCGGGCCGAACGGTTTAGGCGCTATGCGCATCACAAAGATCCTGACAGACAGACAGAGATCAGGGCGGTCATTCCAAGCTCATCAGTTTGCGAGATCGAGATTTTCGCTCACGTGATCGGTTGTGACGTAGAAATGTCGCAAAGTAGCATTTTAATGTACTCGATCTTAGCTTGCTGCTAGGTTCGAGTAGATTAGAATACTACTTTGCGATATTTCTACGTCACGACCGATCACGTGAGCGAGAATCTCGATCTCGCAAGCTGGCGAGCTTGGAATGACCGCCCAGGACAGAGACAGTTCCAGACGGAGAGACTTTCAGCTATATTATTAGTGAAGATACATATGGTGCTTCAGAAATCTATATAAAAAAAAACTTCGTATTTTGTTGGATCTCCCCCTCATATTTCCTTCCAATATGCAATGAAAATTTGAGTAAATTTATGTAACTAACTATATTTAGTCGCACAGACGCATTTAAATGTATTAATATTAACAAAAATGCACAAGGATGCATAATTACTAGCAAATTTATGTAATATATTTTTTATATCTCTGAAAATGGAAAATGTGAAATAACAGAAAATTATGAAAAACAAATCAAGTAGTGGAACTAATGAAAAACAGATTAAGTACAAAAACAAAATATGAAACGTCAATTAAATCCAGATAAAATGCATAAAATAAATTAAATACACAAAATGTGCAATAATTTACTCATTAGGTTTGCAACTCATTTAGGTATGCGTTGAAAAAAAAAATTTTTTTTCCTAATACCAGTCTAAATATTAAATATTGATTCACTCAAATTCTGAAAATGAGCAATTCACTTTGCTTTAAAAATATTTCTTAACTTAAAAGAAAACTAAATACCTGGTTCACTTAACGCAAAACAACCAATTCTATCTCCGTTGACAAATGGGTTTACATACTTCTTCTGTTGTTCTTCCGTCCCAAACTGCTGTATGGCACCTAGATATAAAGACTACAAACTAAGTTAGAAAGTTATAAGATTACCACAATGAAAAGAATTCAAATTTTTTTCTAAAGAACACGAGTAGAAAAACTTTTTCACTGCTTTGCAATGTAGATTTTACAAACGTAAAAAGTATTTGCAACAAATTCATTAAAGTGTTTTAAACTACTTTTGCGCAGTACCTAATATAAATCAGCACCAAGAAATACTTAAAGATTACAAGTAAAACTTAGGATAACAAGCTTCAAAATAAATTGAAAACTTGGATAGACTTTAATCATTTTATTTTTGTGACAAGGTAAAGGAAGAAAGAAATCATCTAACAACTTTTAACGGTAGAGGAGAGTGTTGTATCTTGTGACAGTTTTTATATTTTAGTTTTTAACGTCAATTATTTAAATCAAATTTGAAATCTAAAAGTCACATTAAAATACCCATCATATTTCTGTGCAATATATATATTTTTTAATTCAGACAGTTTGAAAATAAAGTATTGCCAGGCAGTTAAAGTAAGAATTCCAAACTGTAACAAGATACAACATCCTATTGTACCTTGGGACACATCCTGTTGTACCATGGTTGTACCAACTCTTCATGATTCTGGAAACAGCCATATACTTGAACCAATTTTGCACCAAAAACGAAAAAAAAAATTTTTTTTTTTCATGGCAATAAACTGAATTAGTAAAACCTGTAAAGTTGACCACCCTTGTAAGTTGACCACCTGTCTAAGTTGACCGCTTTTTTCTGGCACGGAATTAGCCATTATCGTGTAAATCAACCTTTGTAAGTTGATCACCTGTTTAAGTTGACCACTAAAGTAGTGCACCGCGAGTGGTCAACTTACACAGGTTTCACTGTATTAATAATGAATTATGAATCATGAATTAATGAATTATTTTCTAACAGTAAATGTGTTTGAAAGACTACATCAGATTAGAATATTTTTCCACGTTCCTAAACATATCTAAATTATTATGACTCATGCGTATGTTGCACCTTGGGACGTGTCCTGAAGTACAATATGCTTGAAATACACCCCCAACTCAGTCATTTCCAGCCGAGGACTGCAGTTTCGTACTTATTAGCACTCATCAGCCCTGCATATGAAAGTGACTGAGCTGGAAATGGAAAACCTCTTAAGGAAGCCAAGAGGGCCAAACAAACTGGTAGCTAATGTAGAATTAGCACAGACCAGCCGAGTGACCGAAGCAATGGTTCGGTTCAACTCGAAAATTGATGGCAAGGCAAGGCAAGGTATATTCAGTAAATTACCGCCCTATAGCCAGAGATAAAGCAGAAAAACATGAAACACACCACCAACTCAGTCATTTCCAGCCGAGGACTGCAGTTTCGTGCTTATTAGCACTCATCAGCCCGGCATGGGAAAGTGACTGAGCTGGAAATGGAAAACCTCTTAAGGAAGCCAAGAGGGCCAAACAAACTGGTAGCTAATGTAGAATTAGCACAGACCAGCCGAGTGACCGAAGCAATGGTTCGGTTCAACTCGAAAATTGATGGCAAGGCAAGGCATATTCAGTAAATTACCGCCCTATAGCCAGGGCTAAAGCAGAAATACATGAAATACAACCACCAACTCAGTCATTTCCAGCCGAGGACTGCAGTTTCGTGCTTATTAGCACTCATCAGCCCGGCATAGGAAAGTGACTGAGCTGGAAATGGAAAACCTCTTAAGGAAGCCAAGAGGGCCAAACAAACTGGTAGCTAATGTAGAATTAGCACAGACCAGCCGAGTGACCGAAGCAATGGTTCGGTTCAACTCGAAAATTGATGGCAAGGCAAGGAAAGGTATATTCAGTAAATTACCGCCCTATAGCCAGGGATAAAGCAGAAATACATGAAATACACCACCAACTCAGTCATTTCCAGCCGAGGACTGCAGTTTCGTGCTTATTAGCACTCATCAGCCCGGCATAGGAAAGTGACTGAGCTGGAAATGGAAAACCTCTTAAGGAAGCCAAGAGGGCCAAACAAACTGGTAGCTAATGTAGAATTAGCACAGACCAGCCGAGTTACCGAAGCAATGGTTCGGTTCAACTCGAAAATTGATGGCAAGGCAAGGTATATTCAGTAAATTACCGCCCTATAGCCAGGGTTAAAGCAGAAATACATGAAATGCACCACCAACTCAGTCATTTCCAGCCGAGGACTGCAGTTTCGTGCTTATTAGCACACATCAACCCGGCATAGGAAAGTGACTGTGCTGGAGATGGAAAACCTCTTAAGGAAGCCAAGAGGGCCAAACAAACTGGTAGCTAATGTAGAATTAGCACAGACCAGCCGAAGTTGAACCGAACCATTGCTTCGGTCACTATGTTATTTCATGTATTTCTGCTTTAGCCCTGGCTATAGGGCGGTAATTTACTGAATATACAATATGCTTGCCTGTCCCTAGGTACAGTCACCCTGTGGTTTGAAAAAAAAAAAACAAAATGGTGGTCAATCTAGAGGCAATACTATTATTTTCTCATAACCAAAATATTTAACAATACTTTTGCAATAAAATAAAATTCAGTTGGTTAGTTTTACAAATACAAAGACAGAAAATAAAGTAAGAAATTTTCTTTCTCTCACAAAATCATCAATTTAACTCTTTTAAAGTTGATTTTTACTACGACACAATTTAGTGGGGAAGGTTAATATTAGAGAATACAAAAAACATGGCTGCTAAAAATTCGTGATTGCAAAAAAAAAAAAAAAAAACATATAATGAATTCAAGACGTGAAAATTCAAATGAATAATTTATTTATTTATTTTTCTTTTTTCCACATTGAATTTGGTAACTTCATGTACAAATCTGTGCTTGCTTCCCTTTTCTAAAAAAAAAATCTCAATCTATTAGCAGGGAAATGAGGGGTAAAGTAAAACAGTGGTGCTAATTGAAATGTCACAATATTTTCAGTTTGCAGTGCCACCTATCCAGCAATATTTTAACTATGTTTTTAAACATATCAATTATTCCAGTCAAAAAATAAATAGATCTAAAAATCAAGGAAAACATAAAATCAAAAATACAGTTATTGTAATCTTTTGTGGTTTATAAAAAAAAAATTGTCTTTATAAAATGATAAAGGTTTTGCAATTAAAACTTAATTCAGTTAATAAGATCTGCTGATGTCCAGTGCAGTACGTATCTAGTTCATGATAGGCTTGTTTTGGTTTTAAATATTTAACACAATTTTTCAAGTGCACGAGGGGCAAACTGACTGGGGCAAAGCGAAATAGCTCATTTCGATTACTTATTCATACATTTATTAAATCACTTATAATTATTTCATTTACATTCCTTCGTTTTTCAATTCATTATTTTATTCAGTCATTCACTTATTTTCTCTTATTCTTACACTATTTTATTCACTCATACATTTTATATTTTACATCAATTAATTAAGAATTTATTTACCGTGTCATTATTCATTTATTTGATTATTTATTCATTCATTTGATGCAAAATATTTTGAATAATCAAATAAAGACATTTCATAAGAGAAATATTCAGTTCTTCGCTTTGCCCCATACATGGGACAAAGCGAAAATTTTCCATTTTTTTCCCGACAAAAAAAAATACAGGGGAGTCAGGTCAGGGGATCACGGTGGCCATCTGACTGGTCCGCCTCTGTCCCCCATCCTCGAAGACTTCCTGGATCCGCCCTTGATTTATCTTCAATTCAGTTTCCAAATTTACAAATGCTTTTAACTACTTACTAACGGATTAAAACGAAGAACAAATTTTCAGTTCAATACATAACTCACACTATGAACACTCATGATGCACCCACAAGATGCACATCCTCGGCTAATTTCCTCCATAGCAATAACATATGCTAAGTAATCCAATCCAGCACCACCTGCATCTTCAGAAACATTGACTGCTAGCAAACCTAACTCACCAAGCTTTTTGATCTAAAAATAGAACACATGAATTAACTTTTTTGCCACAAGTTACTGCCCTAAGCCAGGGATAAAGCAGAAATACATAAAATACACTCCTTTAAGGGATTTTCTGCCTCCACCTCAGTTACTTCCTATTCCGGGCTGATGAGTGCTAAAAAGCACGAAACTGCAGTTCTCGGATGGAATAACTGAGCTGGCGGTGTATTTCATGCACATAAGTTAACTGTTTGACTTCGGAATCACTTTATTATATGGTATGCTATTAACATGTCTTGTATGCATCTTTAAATTTAGTCATAAGATATGACAGAATAACACTGGAAGAAACAAGTTTTAAAAAATGTATTAAATAGCCAAGGTTCGACAAACTCCTGGCGCCAGACTATCCGGGTGACTAAAAAAACTTCTTGTTGGCTAGTTTTTTTGCATACCGACAGAAAAGAATTCAACATCAATATAGGGTCATTCCATACAGATTCAACGGATGAGTGTGCTCGACCATTTTTAATTTTTTTGAAACTCATATCCCAAAACGATGCATATGAATGATGTTTAATACCACTTTTATTTTTTCTCTAACCTTAACCCTTGATTTTTTAGTGGTCATCAAAAGTCATTTTCGTAGTCAAAAATGGGACTTTTAGACCTTTGCATTTTGGCCCAAATCTAATTGAATAACAAACACGGCAGAACATTTTAGATTTTGATGTTAAAGTAAATACGATAGTAGTCTCACACACTGAGTTATGTAGCTGTAACTTAATAATTAAAATAATGGCAGCAGGCCAAAGTTCAAGGTCAAATGTAAAATTTTTACTCATTTCAAAGGGTTATAACTAGCTTAGGGGATAAAAACACAAAGTAAAATATGGCAAAAACTAATCACTGAAGTCACACTAATGAGAAAATATAGCTGTAATTGTGTGATTTTTTACCCTTTACAAATTACAGCCCCTCAAAGATCGGAAAATTGAGAAAAATGACATTTTTAGACCCCTGTAGACCAAAAGGGGATGGAATTAAAAATAAAAAATTTTTTGAAAATTAAATATTCAATTCAAGTACTAAACACGTTTTATGTATTGTTTTGTGTATTTGGTTTGTAAAAAAGATACAGGTCTTTGAAATTGAGCACTTTTACTAGTTAATTCACAGACTAAAACAGAAAAAAAAAGTGTGAACACTTCATTGCACCTTCTTAAATTACATATATTGTCCTCTATATAATGTATTATACTGAAAAAACATATTGTAGGTTTAAAAATAATTATTTTAATTTGATAACTTAGAAATATTTGGACATGAATGAATAGTTCAGATTTGATTGACAGCTTAAGTAGTTAACTTATAGACTAGACTGATAATCTACACACACAAAGTTTCAATACATACAAACATACACTCTGTATATTAACAGATCCAAATTGCCTTAAACATATGCAAAAACATTATATATACAAAATTTAAATTTCAAAAAGTGATTTTTTTTTTTTTTGTTTGTTTGTTTGAGTGTAGTTTTTAAAAATTAACTCATCTAGTAGTCCTATAGTTGCAATGGTGACTCAAGTATATGACGTTTTGAAATGCATTACCAATGCACATTCATAATTTGATACTTTGAAACTGAACCAGAACCAAGACAATGACAGAAGTTCTAGATTTAGTGATCAACACAAGCTATGTAATAACCTTTTTGACAATAATGAACATCTTCTTTTGATAGTCTTTTTAGTAACACACTATTCTTCATACCTATTGCTAGGGGACAATAATATTTCTGTGATAATATTTAAATAATGTGGCATAAAGCAGTGATTAGATGTTGTATAGGAAGTTTATTTGCATAGTCAAACCTTTCTTGTAGCATTTTTTCAGCTAGTTTAATATACGGAGTGATCACAAGAATATATACAATGTTTAGTAGCAAAAATGCAGAAGGTATACATTTCTGTAGTAATTAAAATGTGATTTCTAGTAGTTCTCCTTGCAAGCTAGTCTTAATAGCATAAATTATTTTTACGGTTCCTCTGATTCCCTTACATTGTCCATTACCATGTGATATTGCATAGAAATGCCATTCAGCTCTCAAGTTGACATCCGTTTTGTGATTACATAAATTAACAAAGTTCTTTCTATTTTTGTTGTGTATTTGAGTGAAGTATACGCCACATACTGTGTAACCATCATAACTACAGTACTACTGTGTGAGTTCATTTTCTTAAAACTGCACTGACGCAAGAAATGAAAAACGCACTATTTTTTCCTTTTAACTATGTAGATAATGTTTTTGAAAGTGTTTAGGCAAGTTACATAATTTAATGTACAGTTACATAAGTTAATGAGTATGTTTGTATGCATTGAAAATTTGTGTCTGTGTATGTGTAGATCATCAGTATAGTCTAGAAATTAACTACTTAAGCTGTCAATCAAGTATGAACTACTCATTCATGTCCAAATATTTCTAAGTTATCAATTTAAAATAGTTTTTTTAAAAATTAAAATATGTTTTTCTAGTATAATATATTATATAGGCCTTTTAAGAAAGTACAATGAAGTTTTCACACTTTTCATTTCTGTTTTAGTGCGTAAATTAACTAGCAAAATTGCTCAATTTCAAAGACCTGTATCTATTTTACAAACCAAATACACAAAACAATACATAGAACATGTATAGTACTTGAATAGAATATTTAATTGGCAAGAAATTTTATTTTTAATTTCATTCCCTTTTGGTCTACAGGGGTGTAAAAACGTCATTTTTGTCATTTTTCCGCTTTTTGAGAAGCTGTAATCTGTAAAGGGTGAAAAAACACACAGAAACAGTTACATATTCTTATTAGCATAGTTCCAGTGATTAGTTTTTGCCGTATTTCATTTTGTGTTTCCCCTTTGAAATGAGTAAAATTTTTACATTTGACCTTAAACTTTAACTTGTTGCCATTACTTTAACTATTAAGTTACAGCCACGTAACTCAGCATGTAAGACTATCATCTTATGCACTTTAACATCAAATCGTAAAATTAACTGCCATAAATGTAATTCAAATAGATTTTGGCCAAAATGCAAAGGTCTAAAAGTCCCATTTTTGACTACGAAAATGACTTTTGATGACCTCTAAAAAATCAAGGGTTAAGGTTAGAGAAAAAATAAAAGTGGTTTTAATTCATTCATATGCATCTTTTTGGGATATGTGTTTCAAAAAAAAATTAAAATGGTCGAGCGCACCGTTGAATGGTCCGTTGAATCTGTATGGAATGACCCTTATAATGTTTAATTTAACGAACTATCACTTTTTGGAACCTTAAAAATTCCAAATAAAGTCACAGTTTACAAGTAGAGTAATATTGACGATTGCAAAAATTTATATTTTTCAACCGTCAATATTATATATATATATATATATATATATATATATATATATATATATATATATATATATATATATATATATATATATATATATATATATATATATATATATATATATATATATATATATATATATATATATATATATATATATATATATATATATATATATATATATATATATATATATATATTGAACAACGTATATTAGTAATGGCAATATGGCATGTGTAAACTGACGCAAAAAATAAAATGTGTTGAAATTAAATTCAGAATTGAAGAATTTAGTTATTTAGTCTCCATATTAGTTCAGAAAGTACTCGATTTACAAGAACGCAGAATGATGTCTACATATATACAGTCGTAGTAGATCAATATCTTTTAAAACAGAGGTTCTCAACCTTTTAGACTCTGCATCCCCCTTTGAAGAACGCTGATGTAAGTCCCCTCCCCCCCCCATATTCTGTAAAATACAGAGCAGTGCAATCGTAATATATAAAAATTGATGCTGGTTCGGATACCTGAAACTAGCAACTGAATTGATATATAGGTAATTTCGTACGCAAAAATTAATATTGATACACTTAACTTTATACTTAAAATACACCGCCAGCTCAGTTATTCCATCTGAGGACTGCAGCTTCGTGCTTTTTAGCACTCATCAGCCAGAAATAAAAACTACCTGAGCTGGAGGCGAAAAACCTCTTAAGGGAGCCAGGAGAGTCAAACAAACTGGTAGCTCATGTAAAATTAGCTCACCAGATGAGTGACCACAGCAATGGTGCTGTTCAACTCAATGACTGATGGCAAAGCATGGTATTTTGTAGTAAGTTACCGCCCTAAGCCAGGGCTAAAGCAGAAATACTTAAAATACACCGCCAGCTCAGTTATTCCATCCGAGGACAGAAGTTGCGTGCTTTTTAGTACACATTAGCCTGGAATAGGAGCTACCTCAGCTGGAGGCGAAAAACCTATTTAAGGGAGCTACCAGTTTGTTTGGCTGTCTTGGTTCCCTTAAGAGGTTTTCGCCTCCAGCTCAGGTAGTTCCTATTCCAGGCTGAGTGCTAAAAAGCACGAAACTGCAGTCCTTGGATGGAATAGCTGAGTTGGCGGTGTATTTTAAGTATTTCTGCCTTGGCTCTGGCTTAGGGCGGTAACTTACTACAAAATTTAACTTAATAACTTAATAATAACAAATGCTACTATTTGTCCTCCTCAAGTATTTTGAAACTAGGGTGTGACTATGATAAATAACACTTCAGGTCATTTTCGATAACCAACTCGATATTTTGATTTCATGTATACCTTAAACACGGGCTACTTTGACCCACATTTTAGAATTTTCTCATCCTTTCTCGATAATTTTATTCATATTTCTAAGTAGTGGAAACCTTTTTTGCACACTCTTCTCATCCGTTGCTCAGAATTCCAGGTTTTTCCTGTTAAGAGTTTTACTTTTAACTAATCTTTTCCTTTCCAAATCTCTCTGACTGATTTTTTGCTGGGTCAAAGTAGGTCGTAATTTTTAGTTTAGGAGATACGTTATTATTATGAAATTTTGTAATAAAAACCTGAACAGAAATGAGATGTACAACTGTGTTACTACATAAAGTATTGAATATTATTCATAAATAGGTACTTAACAAACTTTTGCCTGATGTCGAACTGCTTCTACGTGTAAAAGACTGAGAGGTATATAAAGCCAACTGTTAGCACAAGGAACACAAAACCAATGGTTTTGCTCCTTGGGGAGAGCTATCAAGCTTGGTATACATTAATGAGTGCTTGGGGTTGCTCTCTAACGGATACTGTCAAAATATGTTAAAAAATTGCCTACTGAAAGTTTACAGAAAACGTTGTATCTTTTTATTCCTTTGGGCCAAAGAAGGATCGTAGGACCAAAGTAGCCCTTGTTTACGGTACTAAAGCTCCAAATGGCAGATTCACAGGGATAAGTGGTTTAAAAATGCACAAAAAACCTTAAATAATGGCGATAATGTCAAAAGCATTTACATGTGACTCAAAAACTGAGCTAATAAAATATTGAGTATAGTTAGTTTTACTATTTTACTTTAATATTTTATACATTCACGTCTTCTTTGAAATCCTTTTACGCCACCGTGTTTTAAAACAGGTAGAGAACCGCTGTTTTAAAATTTTCTAAACCGTAAGAGGAAATTTTCTTTCAGGAACTTTTAAATTATTACTCTCATTTTTTAATAATTGAGTTCTGAGAGGAATTATGTCCATCAAACAGTTCAATGTAAAGACTTTTTTTATCAACTTCAGTTTTCAATTAGGCTGGAGCTAAAAAAAAATTCCTGCCGACTATAATTTTACCTTTGTAAGACTCAGTACAAAATTTTCAGTACGTTACCGCCCAATAGCCAGGGCTAAAGCAGAAATACATGAAATACACCGCCAGCTCAGTCATTCCAGCCGACGACTGCAGTTTCGTGCTTATTAGCACTTATCAGTCCGGCATAGGAAGTGACTCAGCTGGCACGAAACTGCAGTCCTCGGCTGGAATGACTGAGCTGGCGGTGTATTTCAGTACAAAATGTCTCTCTGGCTTGCAAAGGGAACTTTTTTCAAAGGTTAGTCATAATTTGATTCTAAATAGAATTAAATGTTTACTTCTTAAATAATCCCATTTTAGAAAAAACAGGTTTTTTTAGAATAGTTCAATGTAAATATGTGATTGATTTTAAATTTATGTTTGATTTCTTTCTTTAATTTTGATATTTTTTAATTACATTTGAGAAGGGGCGTGCACAAGGGGAAGAAAGGACACCTGTTGGCCCGGACCCGAGTCTGAAAGGGGCCCGAGATTTTTAAAATGAGGGGTGAAATATACTTGCAAGGATATAGGGTGAACAATATGGAGAGGGGCCCGCAAAAGTCATCTGTGGCGGGCCCCAAAATTTCTGTTTACACCCCTGCATTTTAGTATCAAAAATAATAATAATAATAATAATAAAAAGCAGATTCCTGATTAGTGAATTATAAAAACTTTGTGACAGTAAAAATAGCCTAACATTGATATGATGCAATATTTAAATAGAAATTGAAAAAAAAAAAAAAAACATTTTGGGAAAAACCTGAAACGACTTGGTTTTTCATCAAAACCCGAAAAGGCCCGGGCATATCATCAAACCAAGATGAGCTTTTCCAAAGCCTGCCTATATGTGAGTAGGAGTATGGTACTATAGGCCTGAACAGAAATCCTTAATAAGAAGAAGTTAATAGAAATAGTATTGCAATTTTAAAAAATAACGAATAAAATGAAGTTTTATGTGTTGACAAATAACTAACGCAAAACGGCAAAACTCTCCACTTGAAAAATGTGTACTCTTAATTCTGATATTATAGGAAAATTATGTTACTTGTTCCTTTGGAAATAAGTGCTCTTTATCAAATTTTGCAGCTACTGGTTGTAGCTCTTTTTCGGCAAATTCCCGGCACGTTTTCTGTAGCATCTTGTGAGTATCAGGCAAACTATAACAGTTGGATATAGTTCGAAGAGCTGCATGTTTGGAAGATCTCATGTGCCCTGCTGAAAAAATTAATAATTAATTTACAACAAAGAAAAAGGTTTGGCAGTGTTTTACACAACACAATATTCTTTGTTACTAACTGCCTTGGTCCCAAATCAAATATACAACTCAAGAGGTTTCTGGCAGGTACGAAGGTACGAATGGTTAAAATAAAATAATAAACAAAATAATTATTTATATAGTTTAGTATTTTAAGTTCGACAACCCCGCACTTCGTTAAATTTCGGATCGCTGCCTAAAATTTCAACACACAGTGGATAGGGGCGCCCTGATGGGAGATCGTTGTGTGTCCATATTCCACAAATTTTGTCTGGCAATTCGGCGAAATATTGGAGTTCCATTCGGCAAATGGAAAATTTCCACCTTCCCAAAAATTGAAGTACGGGGTGCCCCTGACTGTGGATGTGAAAACATAGAACGATTGTCTTGATAGTTATTTGTAGAAAGTTTCGAACTTTCATTGAAATAAGTACCATGTACACTCGTTTGAGTTAGAGGAATTCTGTACACGAAACGATGTCTAAAACTGGACGATCCGACTTAATCGTGAGGTAAAACCTCCGAAAGTCTTTCGCGAAAAATGCTAGAAAAGCTGGACATAATCTCGATTTCATTTTCAAATCTTTTAAGTAAATACGTAAAAAATAAATTCTGTCAAAATTTCATATTGTTTGAACGGTTAGTAAAAACTTTAATTTACAGTAAAATTTCAACTATGAACTGAATGAAACGCCTGATTCTGAAATTTGTCAAATTTTGTGAAGCAAAATAATTAGTTCTTTAAAAAAAATTAAAAAAAAAAAAAACATTTGTAATAACGATACAAGAAGTTAAATGGATACATTTTCTTTATATTAATTAGAATTTAAAGCAACAACTAACATGAAAAAATAGATCGTGCAAACGAATCCCTTTCATAAATCGGTGTTGCAAAAATGTAAAATATCGTTTATGCCACATCAGCAACTCATAAACTTACAAACTGTTGAAAGAACACAAAATTAAAAAAAAAGTGTACCCTAATTCAGATTGAAACAATTTTAGAATTTCATCTCTACCTAATTCAATAAAGATATAAATACAAAAGCAACAACAATACGATTGATTCAACAGGGAAAAGAGATGAAGCTTCTAGATCAGAGACAAACCTATGACCTGTGGGTCAGGCATGCCCCACGAAACCTTATTTTATTCATGGACTAGCTGCGTCGCCCGGCTTTGTACGGTTTACCTCGAAAATAAAAGTTATTTCAAGTGATGCGTGTTCAACAATTAGGCTTGAACGAAAAAATCTGTAAAATGTCTGACAGATTGCGAAAAAATAACCAAAATGGAAACCTTTTAAATCCCCTCATTACAGGAAGGGCCTTAAAACAAAAGCCACGATTTTGTTTGTTCATATTCGAGAAAAAAATGGCAATACATCTTTATTCTCAATGATTTGCTTCATTGCTACAAATTTTAATGAAAGCATCGTTCAACAATGACCGCGATCAACAATAAATTTCTAATTCAAGACTTACCTACATTTTTGCATGAAATTAATTAAAAACTATTAAATTCACGTTCTAATCACCTTGGAATAAATTTTATCTGGTGCAGAAAAATCAGGGCTTTTCATTGATTATTTTATTTTAATTTTCGCGCTCTCATATCCTAGAAAAATGCCATTTTCGGGTCCTAAAATTAAAATTCGAACAATCCGATTCTTTTTTTTGGCGTTTGAACCCCCCCCCCCGCCCCCTACGTTCCTTCTCGGGTCTCAGAGTGCCTTCTTGACAAATTTGATCGAGATCCGACTTAAACTGTGTATAACATACATACACGTATAACGAACGGGTCATTCTCTAGAAATGTGGAATTCTCCGTCTCATGTTCGCTGCAACCTCATAAATCTTTTTTAATTATTTTTTTTTAATACAGTGCAGAACCTTTTATCCGGGAACCAATAAACCGGGAAACCAGAAAACCGGCAACTTTTTCCCTACTTTCCCGTTATTTTTTTTAAATAAGCAATTTTGGCAATTTTTGAAAAATTAAGCTTTTTTTTTTCTTTTTTTGAAATACCAAAAAGAATATGAACGATTTCTTAATAAACAACATATTACTCACGCATAACTCGAGAAAATGTTTGCAAACACTAACTTAAAATGGTTATCCTTTATGCGGGTCAAAATTTCCGAAATATTTTCTTGAACTAAAAAGTACATTCGTAAGTTTGAAATTTTCGTGTTTTATTCTAATTGATAGCTAAGGAAATGAATATTGTCGCATAGAAAGCGAATTTTTTTTATACACATAGTAGAAATTTGCAGATTTAGGTTCAAAAACTTATTTTTTGCCCTTCCCTTCATTTTCTTTCGTTTTAAAACATCGAAAAGTGGTGGATTTTTTTTTCTTTTCCAAACAGAATGTGAGGGTCTCATGTATTATGAATAACTTAAGTTTTTTAGTGTTTAAATTATTCTCACAATAATAGTTTTTTATATTTCGATATTCATAAGCATTTCTGAATTGTTTTCTTCTTATTTTAATATGCTTAATTATTTATTATATAGTAATTTAAATTTTACAAACAATCGGCCAATAGCGCTTTTTAGCAATCCAGAAAACCGGGAAATTCAGATATCCGGGATAGCGATGGTCCCGAACTTCCCGGATAATTGGTTCTCAACTGTACTATTTATTTGTCACCTTCTACCGAACAAAATAACATGGATTTAACAGTGATAGACAATACCTATTTTTGATGAGACTAAAAAGATATACTAAAAAGTCATTACCATCCACTGTCCCTCGACTCAATGTTTGTCTTTTGTGATCTAACTATACTGCAAAGAAAAAAAAAATGCCTTGAAAAAATTTCTTCATAATTGCCTCAAATAATCAAATTCAAAACAAAATTTCTTTTTTGTTTGATTGCAATTTTGAAATTTTAGTGAAACAGTTTTAATTTGTTCCTGACATTTTGCATCATTACCATCCAACAGTTTTTACACTTTTTCATAACTACTTGGTGGTACTATTAACCCAAACAGTATTCAGTTTTAGTAGCAGTCACCTAAAGTCTGTTTGGAAATCTTCATGCGTCTTGCTTAGATGTGTAGCTATCAAATTAAGTAATTAAGTAGAAAAAATTTTATTGCTGTCATTACCATCATATTAGTTTTTTTTTTTTTTTTTTTTGCTTACTTTAAAATAAAGTAACAAGACAACTAAATCTTGAAAACAGTAGGTCGCGGCACTCTAAAAAGCTTAAATTCAATGCATATTCAAAAAAAAAGGGCTTATTTTTGTTTGGAAGGATGGGTTGGTATTTAGGGAAGATCTGGAACAATATCCGATAAAAATCATTTTAGTGGTAAACATTGAATGAAAACTCATTCCTTGAAGGTTATTGAAATTCTATTTAATAGCAAATAAAATACTTGATATTGATTTTTAATAATATATGGTTTTTAAAAGGATTTTCAATTTTCCTTCTTGATTCTACAGTTGCAACTCAGTCGGGGTTTTTTTTAAATTTTTAATTTTATCGTTGTTACAAGGGTGCGGAGTCGGAGAAAAAATGATCGCCTCCGGCTCCAACTCCAACTTCGATAACTATAGAGCATTTCACTCCGACTCCGACTAGAGTCTGCAAGCACTGGCAGAGTTGCGGACTTAGAGGGAAAATAACCGACTCCGACTCCAAATCTTAGAATTTTTAGCCTTCAACAAATATCTCCGACGTATTTACCCCAAAATCAGATCGACTCTGACTCCGGAGCTCTGGTTTTTGCTGTGAAATAGTTGTTGCTGTTGAAATGATTTGTTTTTATTTTCACTCTAAAGTTTTAATTTATGTTATGAATTTTCGAACTTCGATTACCAGCTCCAACTCCGACTCCTTTGCCACAAAATCAGTTTGACTCCGACTCCCTTATTCAAAAAAACATTCCAACTGCAAAAAGAAATTAAGAAGAAAAACCTGCATAAAGAGAGAAATAATTTGTTTTGAAAAACAAATTGTAAATACAGTAGAAACGATGCACGAGTGGTTGAATAGTTTTATCTAATCACTGAAGCTTGCTATTCTGACAGGTGAACAGCATCAATTGATTATTTTCAGGTTTAAAAGCAATTTAGCATTTATGTAAGAAACTGAAAATAACTTAAAGCTAAATGCAACAAAAACTAAAAACATTACCTCGCTACGCTCGAGTTATATTTCTTCAGTCAAAATCCTTCATAGCGCCTCCATTTCGAGTTTTGAAAATGATGCCACCAATGTTACATAAAAGATGTTGCAGCACAAATTTGAGAAATCTATATTGATTAGCACTCTTAATGTGCTGGATTTTGAAATTTTTCTTATCTGTAACATTTTTTTTTTCTTTTTTGATAGCAGAGTACTTTGACATTCTACAATTTTCTCTCCCCATACTTGTATCACTTTAAGTAGCTGATAAGTTTTGAAAATTGTTTGTTACCATGGCACAGAAAATTCCTCAACTGGCAACAGCAACGTTGTTCAGATATTCCCTATGTAAAAAAAATGCCTCAGGCTTAGGTTAATTTGTTACCTTTTTTACAAATGAACTTTAATAATTACTTTTTTTCTGGCATCAAAAAGCTTGTTCTGCCCACCCACCAACGGTGGAGTGAGTATATCAAAAATGAATTTAAAAAAAAAGCTTTTAAAAAGGTTCTTAAATTGATAAATCGAGTCATTGAAAAGATCAAAAATCTATATCACTTAAGAATTTTAAAGCCCAAAACCCATATTCTATGCATGCTTGAGTTCAGCTTTGAAATTAAGTTACTAGCTTAATTAATTACGCTTGTAATTACAATCATTTATTTTTTCCTATCCACCATCGACGATGGAGAAAAGAAATTTAAGAGAGTCCTCGTCTATGGTAAAAAGGAGATGAAATTGAATATGGAATCATGGAATTCATCGGTGTGAAAATGGGCGGGCAGTTATGATAACATGTTCGAATAGCGAGATTGGTTATCACCGATCTCGCAAAGTGAACGAATAGAAAAGCTGACTGGTTAGATTACGTTTTAATGTAATTTCATGAACGAGCTTCGTAAACTTCAAAAATTATGTTAAAAAGTAGTATCGATAATGTTCAAAGAGTAAAATTGTTTTTTATTTTTTAGCTATTTCCTGCTGCAGTTTTGAAGTCGGTTCTATTGCTGTTGAAAAAATATTTTTGCATCATGATGAGCAAAGGGATGTAAGTGGACATTTTAAAGTTTTAAGTAAAACGCGTTTAAAGACAAGATCCTCGGAAGTCTTTCATTGAAATGTTTTCCAAAATCAGGCTGTATAACAGCACCTACTACAGCTACTAGTACTATCTCTTGCTAAAAGACAGAGGAGAAGTTTACCTATCATTTCTCATGGGTATCTCCAAATTTTTAATTATGTCACTTACATCTCTTTGCTTCTCATTGCCTCAAATGTATTTCAGAAATGGTAATGATGTTTTCGTCGTGAAACTTTGCACCATTTTTTCATATAAATGCCTCAAACTTTTTTAAAAAATGAAAGAAAAAAAAAGATGAAATACTATCAACACGTCTAAAATTGAAATCGATTGGCACTAATAAAAACTAATCCTTGTTCGTCTCAGGGGTTTATTTGTATTCACATTTTAGAATTTTAGAATCCTCATACATATATATATATATATATATATATATATATATATATATATATATATATATATAGGGAGAGAGAGAGAGAGATAAAATAGCCAATGATCGAGTAACGCTCCTGACGTCATCAACAATGAAACTCGCGCCACGGCATGATACTTTGATAATACTCTTTGATAATGTTTAACATTCAGGGAAAGGCTTTATTGTGATAAGGCTGAATTAAATGTTTTACTGTTAAGACTCATTTCAGGGGAATGAAGAAACGAAAAAGTGATCAATAATGAACTCTATCTACTGAAGTTTAGGGTCAATCCACTGGAGTTAAGGTTAAATTTTCAGCTATCAAAATAGCATCACCATACCTTGACGGACGATTTTCTAGTCATTTAAATATTATCGGGTTCCCTAACTAATTTATATTTTACAACAATACGTGATACATTGCTCGCGATAAAAATAATATGTCCCCTTAAGCAGCCCCATTATCTATTATTGACAGATGAAGATAAAAACTACCTCTAGAACGATGATAGGGTATAAGTTTTATATTTGTTTCAGGGAAGACTTTGTTCAAAATTCTCATTGTGATTACTATTAATACTGATGTTTCACGGTAACTACTTTTCTTAACAACAGGATTTTTATATTTCGTCATTTAGTAGGGAAATTACATGAAATTTACTGCTTTTTACCCCTATTTTTTTCCCAAGGAGCAAATATAACTTCCAACTTAGGCAAAGACCTAAGTTGGAACATCCCCTATCTATCCTCATATATATAATAGCCAATTCACTGATCGAGTAGCACTGACGTCACCAACGATGAAACTCGCACGATAGCTTGCAAGACGGCGTTGTTTCATTGTTGCATCACTTAAAATTCAGTAATTAAAAAAAAAGAAAGATGATATTTTTGGCAGTGATTTAAAAGCAGAGAAGTGATTGTTTTAACAAGGCAAAACTAGATCTTATAAGCAACTGCTTTGCTGGTCAGACATTGAATAAAAATAACTTCGCGGTTCGTTTTAAGGTAATATGGTCATGATGAATTTGATTTTCTTCTAATCAATATTAAAAATTTCTCTCCCGTCTGTATTAATTTGAATACGTCAAAACTTACAGGAATCTTTCTAATAAAGGAGCAATTTGCACCCGTCATACCATGAAGGGCGATTTTCTAGTAGAAAAATAATCCTCAAGAGTATTTTGCTAAGTAAGATATAAAACCCATTGTTACAAATATTCGTTACCTTACTACAGTAGTATTAATAGTAATCATAATGAAAATTTTGAGTGAATGCATCTCTGGAGCTAGCATGAAATTTATTCACTATTAGTGCTCTCGTAGGATTTTATCCTCAGTGTGGTATTGGATATATGCCAATAATAGATAACGGAAGTAAGTAAAGAGACATATGATCTTTATCACGAGTAACGTGTATGTCATGAAACATATATTAGTTAGGGAAACATTTAATTTTTAAAAGGATTTAATTAAATCAGCACGCAAATAAATCCTAGAGAGGAACAAGGCTTAATTTTTAGAGTCAATTGCTTAAAGTTTTACGCACATAAGTAGTTTTTTTTTTTTTTCTTTCTTTTTTTTATTTTGCTTTAGTATAGAGCATTTATGTGAAAAAATAAGGTGAAGTTACATGATGGTAACATAATACTATTTCTGGAATACATTTACACTAAAAGAATAATGTAACAGTTTTTTTTTTTTTTTTTTGAAAAATACTAAGCACTTTTCAAAAGCGCTTAGTTTTTTTTTTTTTTTTTTAATTTGTTACTCTTCTTCTGAAAAGCTCTTTAAAAAGTGTTATACAGAAATACACTGACTTACTCTGTTTCAGACTTGATGCATTTATTATTCTTTCTCTGAATTATTCTTCAAAATTTTCGTGACACGGAGGAGATGTAGCTGCATTATTAACATTTATTTTCTAATTTTACTTTTGAAAAACAAATTAGCAACAGCAATTTCAGCAACAAATTCACAAACCGTTTCGAATGAGGGCGGCTACCAAAATATTTAGAGAAAACTTTTTAATATCGATAGTATTTTCATCATAACTGATTCATCACTGAAAATTGAGAAAGAGGCAAGGAGTTATCTCTTGGTCTGTAGACTGGTCGAGATAGACAAAACGCCTAATGTGAAAATATGCAGATAGATTGTAAGCATTATTACGGAACCCGATGGTTATTAGCTGCCTAAGTTATGGCTGGCGTCACTATGGGTTGGGGGTCCACCGCGGATGACCCCCATCTGAGGGGGACTGATACTGAAAGTGGGTTTTGAGAGTTGAAAAATTGTGAATACTTTAACTCTGAAAATTTCCCCTAATATAACTTAAATTATATTTATGCTAATCAATTTCAACGAAATTAGAGCACAAAATCCGTAATATATTGGCACGCGATATATTCGTAACATCGATATAACCGAGGTAATGCCAAGCAAGTATTCATTTAACGTACAAATAAATGATGTGAGAACCTACAAAGAATTTCGTTTATTATCACGGGACAACTTTCGTATTAAACATTGCAGAAAAAAATGCCGTTTGCAGTTGTTTGTTTAAGATGGAAAAATGTATTTTAAATATTTCTATCATCTATTGGTAAATAAAAACCCAAAGACTCAGCTTACGATAGTGAGTCTAGGGAAATTGAAATCACCAATATTGTTCATTTACTTAAATAAAAAAAGATGATACGACGATTCCTGGGGAATGCAGTACGTTTACTTCAGAGGTCTTAAACTTAAAGTAAGGTTTTATTTGCATTTAATTTTTCGGGAGACAACAAAAAGCACGATACATCCGAATGAGTGATATAACGAAGTGTGGTGTAACGAAGGGTTACAAATTTTAAAATATTTCATAACAATGTTTCTTTAAAAAATAAAAAAATAAAAAACATAAAGCGTTAAACATTTTAATTGTTCAAAATTTTACTCATTACTTCGTTCTCTGCCATTTGCCATTTCATCCTTAAAAGAGAGTTTAAAAAAAAAAAAAAAAAAAAAAACACTATTATGGCCCTCGTCCATTTTTGTGTATTTCACTCCTCCAAAATGAGTTTCCCGTCTCTAAAAAACATTAAGAACTATTTTCCCACCTTGAAAAAATGTCTAAATGTTGAAAATTTTAAAAAGTACTCATTGCTTCGTTCACTGCCATAAGTTTTATACATCCGCCTCTCAAGACTACGTCACAACTTATATAATTTTGAAAGTGTAAAGGGCCAATAAGATTCGAACTGTAGTACTTAATTTTACTGTAACATATCAACGGTAGTCAACCTTTGGATACCTACCGCCCACTTTTTTATCTACGTTAACCGCCACCCGTTGCACATAAATGGCAATCTATACATTAGGATCTAATGTATTTAAAAGATGCAGGATCCGTTTTCATTCGGAAACACATAGCAAATAAATATATAAGGCTTCAAATACTGCAAAAGTACTTATTTTCGTGAGTCATAATTTTCACGAAAACGGAGATAAGGTTGATTTCGCGAGCTGAAAATTAAGCGAATTTTACAATGAATAGAACCGAAAGTTGATTATAGCGTTCAAACATTTCTGAAGGCTTTAATTTTCGCAATTATTAAGGGCTCCCGAAAATCACGAAAGTTAAAGCCTCGCGTAAATAAGTACTTTTTGCTGAAAATAATTTCGTTTGAATGGAAAATGAGATAAAAGTTATGATTTTTTTTCTTCAAATAAATAGGAGACGTTCCGTCAGTTAGCACCTCTCACCGACGCTAAAATAACAACAAAAGCTGTTTGGATTCAATCCTTTGAACGAAGGTATTAGGAAAAAGAAGTATAACTATTTCTTTACTTTTTTGCTTTTTCTTCACAAGAAAAATTTCAAAAAAAAAAAAAAATAATAATAATAACAAATACTTCAAAAACACTTATTTTTGCAAGCCGTAATTTTTGCAAAAATTAAGCTGTCGCTGATTTCGCAAATTATCCGTTTAAAAAATATATATAATATTTCACGAGGCTTAAATTTTCACAATTACAACGGCCTCGTAAAAATCGCAAAAGTTAAAGCCTCGCTTAAATAACTATTTTTTTTTTTTTTAAGTACCGTACTCAGCGTATAAATCACGCTTTCATTTTTTTTCTTTTACATATGCCCCACTGTGCTTAATCCCAGATTGCGTAAATAATAATGATGAAAAAACTCTGCTGCATCAGGTAAAACTACTACGCCCCACCATAAAAACAGAAACGCCCACTAGTGAGCGGTATTTATTGACCAGGTTGATTGCCACTGATGAAAATTAATTTCAGAGTTCAAATTACGTGAACCTAACCGCACAGATCATATTAGCAACGAAAAGAAAATCACCTATTCCAGTGATTCTCAACCGGTGCGGTGGTTTCTTGTCCACACTAAAGAAAGTTTCTTACTCAAAAAAAAAAAAAGAAAGAAAACACCCAAAGAAAAAAAATCCTTCTCCATACATCTTTTACGTAAATTTGTGATTAATTTTCGTACTTTCAGTGATTTTTCAGCAACGTTTATTACTTCTGTATAATTATTGCAATAATTACTTATCTTATTCTTAACATTAAACTATTTTTGTAATAGTTCTTTAACACCAAGTAAAGTTTTATTCGTATTTTTCGCAATTCTTTTATTATATTATTACTATCATTATGTTTAGTAAAAAAAGGAAAAAAAAGATCCACAGTTTTTTTCTTTTACGAAAAGAAGAAAGAAAAAGAAAATCAGCGGTCCGCGAATTATTTTTTAAAAGCTTTCGTCCGTCCTCTGGTCAAAAAAGATTGAGAAGCGCTAATCTATTCTGTGTGAAAACCTTATCTCCGAGAACCACAGAGAGTGAAAAATCGAAGAAGCTAACGATTAATTCGAAATTTCACGTGGCACTCATTCGCCCGGTCTCATCTTTCTACGACTCAAAAAAAGCCGACAAGTTAATTAAAACGTCGATTAATATTATTTTGCGTGTTTTAAGAGATGCGGAGAGGGGAGAAGCCATGAAATACTCCGTTGAAAGCGGATTGAGGGCGAAAAGGAGTTCGCGAGCGGAATGAACAGAGGGCGGAGTCCCCTAATTATTTTAAAAGCCGGTGTGAATGAGTGTTGAGCTGATAACGAAAACAGGTAAAGTCAAAGAAATACTCTTACAAATAAGTCAATTTTTACATATGAGGCAGTGAGAATCAAAAGGAATTAAGTACCAAAATTAAAAATGTATAGATAACCAATACAAATAGTAGGTGAACTTCTCCCATGTTTAGAGGAAAGAGGTAGTTCTAGTAGCTTTGGTAGGTGCTGCAATACAGCAGGATTTAGAAAAAGTTTTTGATGAAAGCCTACCTAGGACCGCAACTTGAAACGCGTTTTACTCTAAACTTGAAAATGTTCACTTGTATCCCTTCGCTTCTCCCTGCTACAAAAATGGCGACATGGAAAAAAACTGGGTTCTGCCTAATCGCATTCTTATTTCAACCTTATCTCCTCCCTTTTTCCTTTAATATTTTGATTTTTTACATACCTATATTAAGTTTTCGTTTAAGTATTCAGACAAAACAATCAAATTTGTACAAAAACTTTCCTAGTTAAGGAACAAAAAAGTTTTTAACAGAAGAGATTAATAATTTATGAGCAACAAGAGAAGATACTTGCAAGAGATATAATTCCACTCCCAAATCGGCTGAAAATAAGTGCCATATTTTACAAGAAAATATTCCTACGGTTGATATTTTAAATTTATCCCTTTTCTTTAATATTTAATTTTTCACAGACCTGTTTTAAGCTTTCGTTTAATTATTCAGGCAAAAGCAATCAAATTTGTACAAAAAAAATTGCAGTTGAGGGACAAAAAAGTTTTTAACAGAAGAAATTAATAATTTATGAGCAACAAGAGAGGGTACCTGCAAACGACATAATTCCACTCCCAAATCTGCTGAAAATAAGTGCCATTTTTGACAAGAAAATTCTCCTGCGGTAGATATTTTAAATTTATTAGTGGTCTGCAATCAAATAATACTAACTCACCCCCGTAAATTCATTAAATAACCACCGTTTTGATAACTCAGTGGTTATCAAAAGTCCCTCAATCAATCGCTCCGCTGTAAGATAAGCTTGGACCTGTTTAAAATGATGTCACTGGTCACGTGATCTCAGTATCACGTGATCTCGTTTTGGAGCAGTTAGACGTCGTCCATGACATAAGTTTATCTTTTTGTCCACAAAATTATTGCTCTCAACAATTAGCAATGATACTAATATTGCGGCAGACGAAAACGAAAATGTTTGAAAAATTTGTCGGTGAGCGTAACGTTTGAAAATGAAAAATTTTGGTAGAAAGTATCAAATTGCTCAAAATTATCATCCAAAACTTGGCAAAAAAAAGGAAACTGCTTATCGATTTAATTTAGAGAGCTATCTAAATAAGGAGAAAGAAAAGAAAAATGCATTATCTCTGCACACATGAAGAATAAATGCATGAATAAAAAAAAGCGAAAAGAAAAAAGCAATGCTATATATTGTGCTGATGAGGGGCATTCTCAAAATCAGTGATGTATAAATATGATAAAAATCAAGTTGCATAAAATTGTTCGTAATGATCAACATTATTCAAAAAAAAAAGCCACGCAAACTTTCTTTCTTTCTTTTTTTTTTTTTTTTTTTTTTTTTTAAGCAATCACGAATCGCTTATTAACCTCACTTGACCGAAGTTGATGTTGCTCTGATTTTTCAGATTGCCATAACGACAAGACCAAATCTAGCTCGATCTTTTTTATATTTATTAAGAGGAGTAATTTTGGTTGCTATGGTTACAAATCGTTCGCTTTTTCGTTCAATCTGATTTCGGTTTTTTTTTGCCCAACGGTTTAGCTCAAGCAGATTTTACAGTAAAAACGGCGGGGGGAGGGGGGTAAAAAATCACGTTTTAGATGAACTTATATATATAAACGGTCAAGCTTCATCTAAATACAATATTTCCAGATTACTAATTCTTCTCATTTAAGATTGATAAGAAATAAAATGTCATAACGGTGTATTCTGAAAATATAATCTTTATACGTGTTCATGAATGTTGATCCCGAGTCCAAGCGGAAGAGAAAAGTGATGTGGTAGACCTTTCGCAGAAACTAGAAAAGAAAGAAAAGCGCGGAAAGTAGTGGCATTTCCAAATATTCAGACTTGAAAATTAAATATCTTCACACCACTTTTGCAGCTACAATAAACACAAAAACATTTTTCTAAAGGTAATTTTATGTTCTTTATTTCGTCAATGAATAGTTGTACCCGCAAGTAAATAGTTTTTCCGATATGGAACGAATACTGAAAAAACGCAACTAGAGTCCAAGATGGCGGCGCAAGATCCTCCTACTCTGGCCACATTTTGATAAACAACACGGCAAAAACATATACATCTTATCATAATAATGCATAAAAATTGTATTTTCTTCAAGAAACAGCTAGAGTTAGAAATTTGCAGAGGAATCCTACATTTAAAGAGCTGTGACGCGTTTACTAGTCCCCTTTATTGACAAACTCTGATTTTAATGCTTCAAGCAAAAGGTTTAATTTCTGCCAAACTTGAACCCCAATATGATTTGCCGGGATATCATTTAAAAGCTAGTGGGGTGGACTAGTTTTTGATAGATTTGATCGATTGTTGCTCAAGCAATTGTTTTTGAAAATGCCGTTCACAAATTTTGGTGCCAATTCAACTTTGAGTACTTTGAATGTTTCAAAGCTTGTAACTTGTTGAAAAGTTTTACTATCTTGATGAAAAAGGTATCATTTTATAGGATTTGGTCTGCTCTTTGCAAATATGTACTTATTTTGTGTGTAAACTTTCTAGGAATTTCAGAAATCGATCTTTTTCTAGGTTTTTTTTTCTCATTTTTCTTTTTTTTTTTTTTACTATATCTCGGTTACGGTTACGGATTAGACAGGATAATGGGTGGGTGGTTCATCCCCAGTTTCGCCGACATTTCAAATTTCCACCCCCCTTTAATATATCAAAAGTTACGATTGAAACTGAAAAACAGAGGTGCGGGATGAAATGTTGGCGAAATTGGGGTGACATCGGGTGGTTCTATGTTCCACTTGGGCTCCTCTATCAACCCCCTATGGTTTGGCAGATATGATCAAATTAACCCTGTAGTAAAAGATTTTCTTATTAAGTTATTTTAGGGGGGGGGTGAACAGTTCAAAATTTTTTTACATTGCGGATAACACGAAAAACTGTTTTTCGTACCAATAAACTGAGAAAACTGAGCAGATTCTGAATACATTCTAAATTTTGTGTTTCCAGGAAGAAAAAATTATTAGTAAAAATCGTAATACCATTTCTCGTAGACTTAACATGAACGCAAATTAGAGATAAATATGATTGAAACAAAATGAAATGAATTCAAAGCGCAAATATTTTTACCAGGGCTGTGGAGTCAGAGGAAAAATGTCCTACTCCGAACTCCGAATTTTAGGGCCTTCGACTCCGACTTTAGTACCCCAAAATCATTCGGATTCCAACTCCACGACTCAGACTCCACATCCTAGGCAGAGATGCAGACTCAGAGGGGAAATAACCAACTCCGACTCTTGGAATTTCAAAGTCTGCAACTTCCGACTTTGATTCCGACTCTTTTATCCCGAAATCAGTACGACTCGGACTCCGCAGCCCTGGTTTTAACCGGGCTGTGAAGTCAGAGGGAAAATAACTGACTCCGATTTTGACTCTGACCCCGGGAATTTTAGAGCATTCGACTCCGACTCCGTTACCCCAAAATTAGTCTGATTCTGACTCCGCAAGCACTGACAGAGTGCACAAACACGGACTTAAAGAGAAAATGGCAGACACCGACTCCGACTCCTTTCCCTCAAAATCAGATCGTCGCTGACTCTACGCCCCCGACTCCGACTCCGCAGCCGTAGTTTTTACTGTGATTTTTTTTTTCCATCTAATGTTTTAGTTTGTTCATTTTATTTTTTGCAACGGGAGAAAAAAAAAGAAATTCGGAGTCCTTTATGTTTAAACAAAAAGTGCTTTTTTTAATTTTTTTTTATTTAAATGTATTTATTTGTGTGGAGGTTTTTTTTAATTTATTTTCTTAAATATGCACGCGGGGATAAATAAAATCCGAGACGCTTTATTTTTATCCAGAAGAAAAAAAGCTTTTTTTTTTTCAAATTTATTCATTTTGACGAGCTTTTTATTATTAATTTTTTTTTCTTTAAAAAAAGATTTAGCTGCGTTAATTAGAAAGAGCTAATTTTTACGTATCAATTTTATCAGATGCGCGAGGCATCTTTTGTTTCTAGAAATCTGCTCAAAACTCTCATTAGTTGATAAGATACACGACGCGATAGACGATAAGAAGCGCAACAGAGACTTCATTCCCCCATTCTAACGATTTAGTGTATTTTATGTAAGCAGTCACCAATTAAATGTTAGCAATTGGTTAGTTGTCAATTGTGTTGTTAACGATTTTCATCCTGACAGCGAAGAATTTGCAATGGCGGAACCCCTACATAAATGTTATTATAAGGTACTCTTAACAATAACAATCAACGCCTAAAAAGTGGAAATCATCGCAAAACTTATTATGCCCATTCGTACATTTTAATGTATGTTAAGTTGAAACCTTCTAGCAGTTATAAAAATGCCAGTTCTTTAATAAGTGATCAAATAAAAAATGAAATCTAAGCTTATGCAAATAGCTAATCAAACGATTGCGAAATTAGTCCCCCAGAATTCTAGGGATCAAACACTCATAATGCACCCCCCCCCCTTCCCTTCTAGAAATAATAGCACAGAAGTAGTTTTCTATTTGTGTGTCATCCGCTGTAGTTCAGCTATTATTTCGCATTGCTCTGAGTTTTTCTCAAAGAATGAGAACGAAAAAATATGCACCTTTGCCACATTAATTTTACTAAAATGCATTATAAGTATTTTTTTTTTTAATTTTTCAAACGTTTATTTTCATATCTTTTATTTACACTTTCTGCATATTTTATCCCGCCGTGGGCAGGTAAATGGCCATTATCTGCAGAAGTGAGTTTTAAAGAAGAATCGCGTTTTAGGTTTAATACTAAAAGTTGGGAATTAGAAGTTTTTTTACGAGCATTTTTCGCACCGGAAACCAAAACAGCAAGCTTGTTAAAGCTAACGTACAATAGGTGGCAAAAATGTAAAAAATGAAAAATTTGCAGTCTACCTGCCTATGGCGCTATTACATTGTGTATAATCTGCATAAAAAAAACAATAAGGTTTTTTTTCTTTTTTGAGCAATCACATTGTTTATTGTTCTCATTTGGCTGTTTTTATGTCCTAGGTTAGGCACTATACCTAGGTTTTTATTTTCCCCCAGCCTCCCTCGTCCATATCCTACACACACACGCATACATACACACATACAGACACCTACACACACTCATGCCTGTAAACACACACGCCTACATACACACACACTCGTGATTGCGAAAAACATAATTTGAATTCCAGATGTCAATTTTTTTTTTTTTTTTTTTTGAGTGAAAACCAAATAGCATTATGGAAATGTACTGAATACACAATTTTTAGAAATTAAAAACTCTAAAGTTTTGGTTGGATACAAAATAATAATGAACAATTATATCAAACACAATGTGTTTGGAGTAAAAGGAAAGTAAGATGACGAATCGGGTTAAATGACGAATTTAGCATTTCTGTAATTCTTTTATTGATATCGAAGTACTTTTTTTATACTATACTGAGGTGTTGCGTAACGAAGTTTATTGTAAGTGAGGTTAGATTGGAATGTTTTACGAGTCAGAACCAGCAATATGGATTTTTCTTTCTTGTGATTGAAATGTTTTCACTTATCAAAGTAAAAAATTACTCGACGACAGTAAGTTAATTTTTTCTTTGATTAATTGTTTGTAAAATATAATTTTTAATGAAAAAAACAATGAATGTTGACGATAGGCTACGGTACTGATAAACGAACTTAAATGAAAACGGCAGAATGGAATAAGACGACGAATGGCTGGGTGGGTAACATGACGAGTGGACTGCTCGTTTAACCGACACGTTTTGGAGTATCATTTCTACTTAACTACAACTCTAGACATCAAGATTTATTCAGATAAAGATTTTCTAGCTTCGTATATTAATGATTCTGTTGAAATCAAAAAAAGGATGCCCAAGTCATTGATTGCCAAATGATTGCCAAGCCATTTCCGCAGATATTCTTCCTAACTCAGTCAAGTCAGCAAGATTGCCTCCAGCAACTCCTCAAATGTTCTCTTGTAGTCATAAGCTTCCTTGACACTTCCTTCATTGCTCCCAACCTGCTCAGCACTATTTCTTGCCTTCTGCTAACCAACAAGAAATTAATCAGGATACAAGGGAAGACGCTTCCCTTTTACCACTATTCTCCCTACTCAATTATGTCAGAAGCAATACCTCGAAATCCTGCTAATTTCTCAAATGAGGCAGTGAAAAGCAAAGGGATGCAAGTGGCAAAGTTAAAAAATTGGAGGTAACCAGTACACATGGTAGGTGAAGCTCTCCTCTCTCTTGGGACAAGAGATGGTACTACAAGCCCTGGCAGGTGCTGCTATGCAGCATGATTTAGAAAAAAAATTTCAATGAAAGCCTACCTAAGATGTTATCTTTAAACGCGTTTTACTCAAAACTTGAAAATGTTCACTTACAACACTTTGCTTTTCACTGCCTCAAATGTTCTTCCACATCAACCAAATTCCTCGAAACTTTCTCCGTAGCTCCTCGTTTATTTGCTCACCATTTTCTTCTTTCCAGATGACTATCAGGAAAACAACCGGGAAACAAAGGAGGAAGTTTCATATTTTAACACTAGAATTACGACGATCTTCGTATACATAGAAATATGGCGGGGATCATTTTGACCCTCTGAGAAGAAATTTGCATAGTTCCCTACATATTTTTATACCTTCGTAAAAATTAATTGAAAATAAGCAAATTTTAAAAAAAATACAGTTTATTTAACGTATATACAGAGATTTTAATTATATGTGATGATGTATTTTTCAAGAGTTGAAAAATCCATTAAAATAACCAGCGCTGTATCAGTTGCATTTCAGAAACAAGCTGCTAATGCTCCCTTTTAAATACAAAAAAAAAAAATATGAATGCTTCAAATTCTTGTAATGATATGTTTCAAGAGTCATTTTTGAGTTTCTGCTCTGTTTCAGCATCAGTAAATATTTTTTTTTCAAAGGGGTCAAAATGACACTCACCCACTCTTTTAGGTATAACCCTTTGTATAGTTCTGGTTTAAAAAAAAAATACAATTTTCTTGAGAACTGTATATTATTGCACAGCAAGATGATTTAGGAAAAGTCAAGAAAAGATTAAGCTTTTTATGAAAATACAGAGGAGCAGTACGCAAAGTAAGTGTGCTATGGGTCAAAATGACCCCTTCCATAACTCCAGTGTTAAGACTTTTTTTCATTATGAGTAGCCAATTATTTTATTTTTTCATACTTGACTTTTTATTTCTTTCCACAGGTTAGTACAACAATTAATCTTACAAGTAATTTTTATTACCTTACAATTAACTTACAAGTAAGCAGAAAGTAAACAGATTCTATTTTCGTCAAAATCAGCCCAATATTAAATTTAGAAAAGCCCTTTTAACAGTGGACATGATTTTCTCTGAGCAACATCACAGAATATTTAGGGAGTATGTTAGACGCATGGAGTCTACCACTAAAAATTAATCACTAAGAATTACTCTGTCAGTACCATGTAGCCGTGTGCTTCCTAACTGGGGAACTTATTGCGAATGAGATACACCATATGACCAAAAGTATTGAGAGACTTTCAAAAACTCACATTTCTAAGGATTTCTCAAGAAATAAGTGACCAATTGCTTTGTAACTTTTGTCACATAAAAGGTATACTCCAGCTGTCATCATTCTTGCGTTTCGGGGATCAGCAACAAATTGAGGAAAAACAAAAATGTTTTTTAACACGCTTTTATTAGCTTCACCTGTATGTATGTATGTATGTATGTGTGTATGTATGTATGTATCTTGTAATGGAATCTTGCAGCTCAAATTTTGCCCACTTCCTGCGATCGGATTCTTTTGAAATTTGGCACGCGACCTCAGACCCGATGACAATGCAATGTTCTATAATCAAATTAATTAATTAACTCTTTTAATTGTGAGTTTCCTCCAATTTTAATCAATATTTTGGCATAAATCCAACAATGTGAAAAAGGAAAAATTTAAAAAAATACATTAAAAAATACTCGCAAAAATTATTTAAAAATATCTACAAAAACCTATAATTTTTCTGCATCAGACAAAATTTGTTCCAATGTTCCAAGGTAATTAGAACATGAAATATAACTGTTTTTAACTAATTTTATGCCAAAATTGAGGTGAGCCTTCAATTGGAAATTTATTGCTGATGAGACCATTGTTGAACAAAACTTTTATTCAAATGCATCTCAAATTTTCAAAGTAATATAAATATGATTTTCGCAAACATACATCGATGACTCACAGTAGCTTCCCATCGGGGTGCCTTTGTCTTAACTTTGAGATATTACGTCGCACTCGTTTCATAAATAATTTCGTCAATTAAGTCCCAATCTGATTCAAATTTTCATATACCGCACAAAAAAAAAAAAAAACAACTTTGCGTGATAATTCTCCAACAAAAGAATAAAAAACAGAAAAATAAAATAATAGTTTAAAAAACTAAAAAAACACGCTTTCGTAGCAAAATGAACTAAAAAGTGAAAAATAATCTTTGGATGATAGTAGTTGACCAATCACTTGATTTTAATGGAATACAAAAAAGCGTGGGGGGCTTCTTATCAGTTGTCTTGAATTTCTTCCATTTGTTGTCCAAGCAAAATTGTAAGTAGACAGCCCCCCACGCTTTTTTGTATTCCATTAAAATTAAGTGATTGGTCAACTACTATCACCCAAAGATTATTTTTCACTTTTTAGTTCATTTTGCTACGAAAGCGTTTTTTTTTTAGTTTTTTAAACTATTATTTTATTGATCATATCATTTATCGTATATAGCTGAGAATAAGCTGTAAATTTCAGAAATTAGTTAGCTTACTATGCACAATTATTTTACATATTTTCGAGAAAGTATCACTGATTTTCACGAAAATATATTTATTTCTTTCAAAACTACGAATTTAATTTGAAAGGATTTGGCTCATAACGCGCAAAGTTTTCCATCAAAGCTCACCAAACTTTTAGAAAACTTGACAGCATACAAGAGAAGTATAATATTAAAATTGGAAATTAAAATGTTGAAAATTTCATAAAATATGGACATTTGAAGCAATTAGTTGCTCACTGCGCATTCGTAAAAGATATAGTAATTTTATAACTTTCATAATCTTAAACCCAACAAGATTCCTCAACTCAAAACAAAATTCCAGTTCAATACCTTAAAAATTCAGAAAGTTATCAGCGATGTATGAGCTGAATTTGAATAACTCTTGGATAGTCGAAGAATCGTGAGGGGTCGTTCGTTAATAATCTGTTTTTATCATGAATCACATTGAACGATTGCAAACAAATGTTGAAAACATGCGAATATGATAGTTCCCCTATGTATCATCACAAAGAAAAAAATAATGTTAAAACTTTGACATAAAGTATAAAATTCATAAAAATGTATTATCCAAAATGTTAAAAAACATTTAATGACATATTAGATGTGGAAACAAGACAAAATTCTCTGAAAATGTGCCAAATTATTAATCCAAGCTAGATTTTCTGTTATTTTTCCTCTGTGCGTTTTTTTTCATCAGTTCATTAGCTAGATACGTTATGGGATCAGATGGTCTAACTTCTAATATATTTTCAAATGCCTTCATTAAGACCGGCAGCACATTTTTTTCTATGTAGGCCAACGGATCCACATCTGGATCATCCATTGAAAAAAATTCAAGATCAACTGTAAAATGAACAAAGTTCTACTTATGAATAGGAATTCACCTTCGTCTTATCTTGAAAAATTACACATTTATAAACTAATTTTTTTCATTAATTTCAAAAATAAGTTGAAGTTGAAGCAACTCCCGGTGGGTAGTTGGTTGGCTAGTGGTACAAGCTTTTAATCGATGCCAAGAACAAGAATGTCTAAAAGCAAATGCAAACTATGCTTAAACCAAAGGGCTTAAACTAAGCTGCAGAACTATTAAAAAAGGAGAAAAAGTATCTAAGGCTTAACTCAAGCCCTTTTTATTAAAAAAAAAAAATAAATAAATAAAAAATTTTAAAAAAACGGGATTTTTGTGTAAAATCACTTTTTTTTCATGTCCCGGTTAAAGATAAATTTGATTACAGATGAGCAAAGAAGTAGGAAAATAATTAACTGGGAAGGATTCTCCAGGATAATTACTTTGTCATTTGTAACATTGACTTGAAAAACTAATATCGCGGATTAGCTTGTGTGGATTTTTATAACAAGATTAGAACCCCCCCTCCCCCCCCCCCAAAAAAAAAAACTTACTGAGAAAAGTCCCTGCCATTGAAAAGTATGTGTAAATATCATTCAATTTTTTTTTCCCTCATTCAAAGTGTTTCTTCTTACCAAAATAATTAATAGATATTAACATGCAAGAAGTAATTTTTTTTAAATTTATCCTACTAGTGTCCCTTCTTATTACCCTTGTTTTAGGTTCATAATTAGTAATCACATTTACTCATCATAGCATTAAGAATGAACTGCCCTGTAAAATACTCTAAAAGCCAGCCTGGGGTTCAGGGGTGCGTGCTCTTTTGAATACTCGCGACGCTGGGAGGGTAGTTTGTGATGAGTGTACGGGTGCCATTTGGCCACAATAACTATACCTTTATTTCCGCATTCTAATTACAATTTCTTTTTTTTTTTATGGATATGCGCCGTATTACCTAATCTAGAAAATCACCAGTTATAGTATGGAGAAGGGGGTGAATTTCTTCTATTTTTTTTCATTCCATTCTATTTCTTGAAAGAGAAAACCCAACGAGTACGAGAGTTTTATCGCAATTCGCGAATGTGATATCAAAATTCAAATGAATGCCTGGGGCTGGAAGTTTTTTTAAGCAATTTAACCGAAGTTGATATTCTTATGAAATTTTGGACCCTGGTAATCTGCGAACACTACTTTCCACTGTCTCCAGCAGCTGCTGCTCCGCTGGTTCTAGGTCTCCGCTGGTCTAGTACTGTCCACCGGAATTCGCTCCACCTGGACGATGGAGTCCATGCCCACTACATACACCCTCGTCTACACACACACACACACACGCGCCTACGCAAATATTCACACACATATGCCTTTGCCAAGACACACAGACACGGCTACATACACACCCAAGGGGCTCGGTCTCGCTTCATTACTAGCATAAGTGCCATAAAATTAAGAGAATTGCACTACATACGCTGAGAAAGAGAATTTACAATATGAACCTGCAGCCGTAAATGTAGCATTCGTGAAGGTCCTCCCCGGAAAATTTTCGAAATTATCCTAGTTCTAAAATTGCAGTTTACACGATCACTGGTAATGTTAGAAGGAGAGGTTCAAGGACTTTTATGAATGGTTCAAGCGCCTCTGCCTTTGAAATTTCTCGAAATTGAAGTTCTAAAAAAGAAGTCCTCTAATTTTTCGAAAATGAAAATGAAATGACCTTAAAAAGCTGAGTTGTAGACCATCTTTGTTGAAATTAAGGGAGGAAAAGGGTTTCAGGAAAGCTTTAACCGGAAATTTTTGAATTTGAGGTCCTAAAAACACAATTTTAAGCCATCTTTGTAAACGTTGGGGGAAAAGTATGGATTCGGAGCTTTTTCTCCGGATTTTTTTCGGAATTAAAATTCCAGAAACGAAATTTTAGACGAGTCTTAATGATGTTAGAAGAGAGAGGATTGGTTTAGAGTCTGGTTCGAAGACTCTCACCCGGCACTTTTTTTTTTTTTTTAAATTTAAAACCTAAAAATTAAATTTTATACGATCGTTACATATGTGATAAGGAAATTTGAAATTTGTTTCCAAATTATATTCCTAAAATTCCATTTCTTGGCTATTTTTGATGACGGGATGGGTTTTGGAACTATTCCCGGAATTTCCAAAATTAAGTCAAACACGCAATTGGAGGACATCTTTCAGGATAAGGATTAGAGTTTAGAGAATCTCTCAGGGACGAGAATTTTGGGACAGTTTCGTGGACATTTTGTAAGGGTGGAAGTCCCTAAACCAAAATTTAAGATAATCAAACCTTGCGTTCGACGAAACTCACCGGTCTGCCGGTAAGTAACCGGTTACTAACCGCAGCGTTCTATGATCAACCGGTTACCGCAGCGGTTACCATTCTAAGCAGTTGATTGGTTGATTGGAGCAAAGTGATCATTAGCTGTCACGTGATAAACTAACTGGTCGCTACCGATCGTGCTCGTCGAACGTAAGCTTAGAGGACGTGGATTATCAGGTACTGTGGTCTGACGGGGGGGGGGGATAAGGTGCTGCGCCCCCGTAGACCCTCTCCTGGATTCACCACTGCGCTCACGTTTTGACATTGCTCTAAAATAACGCCTTTTTTTCCTATGTATTTTAATCTTTAAACTATGCAATGATGGATTTTTACACTTACGGATGTTAGATAAAAATGGAACAACGTTTAAAAGCACAAAAAGGATAAAAAGTTTTTAAAAACGCAGACATGTTTCGGAGGAAATAGCCTCCTTCCTCAGTGCGAAATGAACAAATGGATGAATCAAAGTCAAGGGAGAGTTTAAATGCGTAACCGGAAAAACATTGACCAATCAGCTATCAGCGAGTGCTGAGGCAAAATATGACGTATTCTAACATGTAAGACTGAAAAAGATTGAAGAAAAATGCGGAACAGCAAAAGACTCATTGCAAAGATTATTTAAGTTTTTATGAATGTAAATGATTCCAGAAAATCTAATTCACCTACTGTTGTAGGTCTGCAGATGTTCTTGGCCAACGAAAAGAGAAAATTGTGCCCTGTGTCCCAACAATGTTTAGCAATTGAAGATTTGTTCAGTTCCTGTTTTTTAACGTGGTTTTCATGTTCTTTCAAACGAAATTTAAGTGAACGTCTTGTCTGTCCCACGTAACCGATATTACACAGACAAGGAATGTGATGAATAATGAATAAAATATGACAACGTATATAAAGTACAAATTCAAAATGAAAAAAGGTTAAAAAACCAGCAAACAGCTGTTTCGGCACTCTAAAATACAAGTGCCATCATCAGTGCAATTAAAAACGAAGACAGGTTCAACCCGACTAAAACACAGTCGAGGCGAACATTGGAATGAGAGACGAGTTGTAAAAGATATGAGTAATGATGGCACTTGTATTTTAGAGTGCCGAAACAGCTGTTTGCTGGTTTTTTAACCTTTTTTCATTTTGAATTTGTACTTTATATACGTTGTCATATTTTATTCACTATGCAGTACAAAGTTTTCGACTACTTTTTATGTAAGGAATGTGATATATGCCCCACTGATCAAGTGGTTCGATTGGGTCCTTCAGTTTGGAAAAAGAAAGTTTATTTATGGGTCTGTAAATTACACGAATGTCAAATTTACTGAGAATTCTAGAAATACGAAAAGAAATGTGTGGATAAAACGGTAAAACCACAAAATTTGTAGAAGAATTGCAATGAGTCTTTTGCTGTTCCGCATTTTTCTCCAATCTTTTTCAATCTTGCATAATAGAATACGTCATATTTTGCCTCAGCACTCGCTGATAGCTGATTGGTCAATGTTTTTCCGGTTACGCATTTAAACTCTCCCTTGACTTTGATTCATCCATTTGTTCATTTCGCACTGAGGAAGGAGGCTATAGCCTCCAAAACATGTCTGCGTTTTTAAAAACTTTTTATCCTTTTTGTGCTTTTAAACGTTGTTCCATTTTTATCTAATTTACCTGCACAAAGCTATCGCTTTTCAATAAACTTACGGATGATGTCGTAACCCCAAAAGAAATCCTTTCCGAACCCCAAGGGGGTCGTGACTCACAGGTTGGGAACCATCACTCTAAACTAGAGTCCCTATAGGGATTCTACTGTAAACAATACGTCTACGAAGCTTTTTTATTCTCCCACTCGCTTGCGGTGTCACTCCTTCTATTCTATCCTCTTGTTATAGTTCTTGCGTTCGCGATCTGACGTAACTGTAAACCGAATTCAAATGTTTGCCGCCTTCGATTTGTTTGTTGACAGTGTGAAAGGGTTCACTTAAATTGCTTTGCTCTTTAACAAAATTACTTTTTTTTTTGTACTGTGTTTTCATGAATTTTTCTTGGTTGCTTGTCCCAAAGAGGGGCTTTAGCTTGAAGGGATTATTTTAGTTATTGGATATTTATATGGTGTTCATAAAATCTAAATATGAAAAAAGCAACGAGCTTGTTAGATTACTTCAAAGTTGTAAACAATGTTTCTTGTCCCGCTTGTGGCAAGTCTGTACCAAAGTCGAGTCTCAATGAGCATTTCGATAGCACTTGTACTACCTCTGGAGATAAACCTCCTGACTCTGCATCTAACAGTGTGGAAAATAAAATTAAACCTAATAATGCATTTACCGTTTCCAGTCGGCTTTCTAGAACAAAAAGGAAAAATGTTAAGAGAAGTACCAAAGCTCCACGTAGTAAAGGTCAATCCAGTAATTCACCAAGACAACGTAGAGAATCTAAAGCCACCAGTGATGATGTAATTATTTTAAGTGAAATTAGGGTCTCATCAGAAAATAAGAACATTAAAGAAAATCATGTCTCAGATTGTGAAGTAAGTAACGACGATAATAATCAAGTGAAAAGTGAAAATGATTTTTCGATTAAAAAATCGGAAACCTTAAATATTTCAGATGATAAGAATTTCGAAAAGCCTGCTGTTGTTGAAATTGTAAACAAACCAGTTTTGGAAACAGGAGATTTTACTCATAAAAGTCCCGTGGATTCTAAAATTAAGGAGAAACCAAGTACTGAACAAAATACTTCTGGCAAAGATTCTCTGGGTGTATCAGATATTTCTGCCTTATTACGAGATGTAGAAAATTCTGTAGGAGCTGAAGATGAAGTCTTTTCTGAAAACTCTAACAAAACTAAAGATGCTTCAGATCCAACTGAAAATAGTTCTTACTCTCCATATTATATTTCAAATTTCAAACATATTTTAAATACTGTTTTAAGTGAAGAAGAAAATAGCATTTTATTTAATGCGGAAGATATGGGCTTCGTTGAAAGTTTTCAATCTTCATCTAGTAAGTTATTTTTAGTTAGAGTATTTTACACAAGTGCTAAGCAGAAGCATACTTTTAATATCACAAGTGGAGCACCAGGGCCTAATATCATTAACGCATTGAAAAACAATAAAATTAATGATGATAACAGGATTGTATGCATATAAGAGTTGAAACTTTACTTATTATTTACATCAAATATCTTATCTAATACAAAAGTGGTTACATGCCACAAAGTTTCAGTCTTTCAATATAGTCGCCAGTATTGGGCATATCTTGTTTCCAATGATGCGGAATTCATGCAACACGTGTTCTGTTAATATTTCAAGTGGAGCTCAAGGACGGATCCAGAAAGTTTTCAAGGAGGGAGGAATTGATTTTTTAACTAACCTCTTACATCAAACCTGATTGATATGCTCTGAGGGGGCAGGGGATGCCACAGTATTTTTATCTAAACCAACTAAAGTATAGAGATACACTCAAGGAGGTTCCCAAAGTTATTCTTTTCCTTTTCCCTTGAAAGAGATATTCTAAAATTGCATTTTAGAACTTCAGTTTCATACTAATTCCTGGGAGAATGTTTCAAAACCTGCTCTCTTAACATCATCGACGACCGTCTAAAAGTGCGCTTTTTTAAACTTCCTTAAAACCTATTCCTTTTCTTCCTGTCATCAAAAAGGGCCTACGCTTGTATTCTCGGACTTCAATTCGGAAAAATTGCTGTTGCAATGTCCCTCAAAGGAAGAAGGATCGTCCCTCCCTTGTATACGTCCTTGATAGAGCAGTCAGAACGATTTAAAGATCAGTTCTGAAGCAAATGTGACTTTGGGATTCCTTCATCTTAGGAATTAAATTAAAGCAGGACTGCAAAATCAGGGTGAAAATGACCAACTCCAGAAATTTTGGAGCTTCAAACTTCGACATCTTTAACAAAAATCAGTCCGACTTTGACTCTTCAAGCATTGACAGAGTGGCAGACTTTGAGAAAAAATTAATGACTCTTATTCTGACTCTTGGAACTTTAAGCCTCTGACTCTGACTCCTTTATTCCAAAATCACTGTGTCTCTGACTTTGCCACCCTGAGTTAATGACCTAAGCCTCAGTGATTTTGACTTAATATGTAAGATGAGAGAACCATGGCATGGCATTCGCTTTGAAACTTCTTGGGATTGTTGGGGCAGTAAACCACTCCATTCAAACTATCAGCAGAACAGGTGCTGCTGCATTTGCCCTACAACTTCTACGTCCTCTGAAATGGGTTGTGCACAATGCTGGTGGCTATATATTAAAGGAATTTAAAACTTGGGGGCATGTATCCCTTTTGTATTTTAGATGAAATAGTGAGTTATCAGTGGTGGTACAGTGAAGGTGGGTTGGAGGGGGGGGGGAGAAAAGTTTCTGGCTGCACTAGAGGTTGTCAGTATCAAAGTTTTCAACCCTCATGCAATAACTTTAACCCTTCTCATCTGCCAAAAAATTATATGTATTTTTTTCCCTTTTTTTGCATGCTTTTAAAAATCTACTTTTCACACTCAAATATTTAAATTGAAAATTCTTATTTTAGTATTATTCCACAGCAAATTATGACTTGCAAGTATTTTGACATTACATTTTAATTGTCTCCTCTCTACGCCTCCCCCCCCCCCCTCCCCCTTCCCCAACATAAATCCTGGCTGTGCCCATGACTGGGGACCAATAAATTAATTGACTAGGACCGGAACAATGGGCCCAGAGCCTAATGCTGGTTGTCACTTTTGTATTGTATTTGTATTTATTATTTTCTGTAAAGATATTGCCATAGTTTTCTTATTTACATCTTTTTATTGAATTAATGCAGCTCTTTAGTTGATTGATTGACTCGTTTTTTTTTTTTTTTTTTTGCATTAAAATATAGAATATACAACAACTAATTCTAAAATGTACTTGGAAGTAAGTTTTTCCAAACATAATAATTTGAATCAGAAACTGATTACTTTTATAATTATGTTTATATTTACATCATTTAACATAATTTTATCAACCAACCAACAGCTTAATCAGGATATTATGGAAGCAAGTGCCAACTAACTGCAAGGACACTAAAATTGCAAAACTCACAGGCTGCTCAAGTTTTAAATGATTGTTAATTGCTTTGCTGCGAAATATACAATTTTAATTAACAGTATATTGAGTCAATTTTCCTATTGGTTGTAGCACTGACTATTTGCAATTTATTTTCAGCTCCTGCACAAAAATTGTATGTTCGTCTTTTTCAAAGAAAATACAAATGGTTGAGGCAAAGTAAAATCAATTACCCAGAAATTTCCAAAGATTTGAAAATGGTTTTAGAAGAACTTGTTAACTGTCATTTGCTTGATTCAGGTGAGTGAGTTGACTGTTTAATCAAATGTATTTTTTGTTTTTTGCCAGGACTAAGAGCAACAGGACAGTTTTCAAAAGGTGGGAGCAAACACATACCTCAACTTTGAAGCTATAACACCAAATAACTTTCATTTTAATTAACTCAAAAATTTTTTGAGTTAATTATAATACTGTACAGAGACAAGCAGTGGCAGCTCGTGCCTTGAATAAGTGAGGGGGCCAGATCATGGGTCACTCGCCCCCTCCCCGGTTTTAGAATTTTTTTTTTTTAATATTTAAACTTTCTTAAATTAATTTTTTGTGTTAAATTAATAAAATTAAATTCATTTTAAGCACAGGACAAGCTACAAAATATTGAAACTAAAAAGTAAATCATGAAAAATATTAATCTCATGTTTATGTCCGTGATTGCCGGCAGGGTGGCTCACTTTCACCCCCTGACTTTCACAAATAAAATTTAATTTATCAGGTAGGGAAAAGCTACAAAATACATCACGAAAATTATTAATCTCACGTTTATGTCCAGTACGCTTTGCTGTGCTTAATAAATTTTAAAAAGCAATATTAATCTTATATTTTTAATAATATTATTTTTAATCTTTTAATAAAAAAATTTTGAATGAGTAAATGAATTTTATTCTAAGCTAGACCAAATTACAAAAGTGCAAAAACATTGTGATCAGAGAAATATGTAAAAGTTATAAATTGACTTTATCAAAGATGAAAATATATCTCAGTATTTGCTTTCAAATAAATAAAGTAAAAATCAATTAATTGAGTTTTAAAAAAAACTAAAAATAAATAAATTAAACTAGTAAAAAATTCTCAGTGATTTACATGCGGGTGTACCCATCTGCATATGAATCTGCCGGCGCCCATGGACCAGATTCAGAATTTTTGTGCAGAAAAAGGGAAAAAAAATCGAACTTATTTTCTTCAAATTTTTGATAACGTCATATTTTCTGTAAAACAACATAAGCAGTAATTTAAAATAAGTAATAATTTCTGTGTAACAATGGGAACACATTTTTTGAATAAAAAAAATAATCTTCTAACGATATATAAACACACGTACATCCTACAACATAACACACAACAGTGCCGCAACTAGAATATATTTCTAAGGGTGGAAGGGCGCACAATAGGAAAAAAATCTCATGAATTTGATTGATTTGGTTTGCACATCAAATCTTTCAATTTTGAAACTTATTGTTTAAAAATGCAATTTTAGACGGTCTTTGGTGATGTTAGGAGAAAGAACTGTACAAGGGACTACACGGAAATTTGTAGAAATTGAAGTCTTAAACAGCGGTTTATAGGCCATATTTATTGACGTTTTGTTAAGGGATGGGGCTCCAGGACTCTCTCCGATCGTTTTTTTTTTCTTTTTTTTGAAAAATAAATAGAAATCAATTGCTTCTCCGCCTTTCAATTTTTCGAAATTGCAGTTCCAAAAGCACAATTGTAGACAAAATTTGAAGATTTTTACGGGAAAGAGTTCTGGGGAGCTTCCCCTGGAATAATATATATTTTTTCAAAATTGAAGCCCTAAATCTTAAGCGCAATATTTTATGATATTATAAGGAGGGGTTCAGAGACTATGATATTAAAGGATAGCGGTTCAGGGGCATTTGCCTGAATATTTTCTGAAAATTAAGTTTTAAAAACGTAATTGTAGGACCATATTTGGTAACATTAGGGACAGCAACCTTTCGAAGTTAAAAATCCAAAAAAAACGCAGTTTTAAGCGATTTTCGAACACAGTTTTAACCGATAATGTATGGTATTCAGAGACATTCCCTGGAAATTTTGTGAAATTGAGAGATTTTCTGTAATGTTTTCACGGGAGGGGGGGGAGGTAGTTCGAAGGAGAGACTCTTTTATTTTTAGACGAACGTGGGGAAAAGAAGGAGGAAATAGGAGGGGAGGGGACAGGGGTAATTAACTGACAAATTTAGCATTAACTATTGAAAATTTTTAATTCAAAGATTTATTTTTAAAATTAATTAAGATTTACCTTAACATCATTTTTTTCGAATTAAAATCTCTTCTGCCCTATTGTGTTTCTCAGATACGTTTTGATTATATATACAATTTTAGCAACTAAATCAAAAACGTGAAGAAGTAATAACTTTTAAAGTATATTTAAAAAAAATAACTAAAATGATGACTTCTTCTCTAAATTGTCATTATAGTACGCTAATTACTTGAAGAGAAAGAGTCAAGAAAGGAAGAAATGGTCTTATCTTGTGCAATTGAAGGCTTCTTCCTTTATTGTATGTTGTTTATTTTACATAGCCTGAATCGCATAGAAGAAAAACATTCCAACTATATGTAAAATAAACAAGATACAAGCAGGGTAACGGTTTTGGCGAATCCTACTGTAAATATTGAGGTTCAATGCATTGGTGTTTAGGGGAAAAAAATTAAAAAACAGATAATCTACAACAGCATATATAATCTGCACCTCATTAATTTTACTTTTTCAACAGATAATCTGTGGATTATAGGCAAAAAAATACGGTACAATTCAAATTTTTTTTTTTTTAATTTCAAGCACGTACGGACAAAAAAAAAGGAAAATAAATAAAAGTTATAAATTATTGTCTAAAAAAAGTGAGGGGGCCCGGGCCCCCTCTGGCCCCTCCCACGAGCCGCCACTGGAGACAAGAATAGACATAAATTATGGGAAAAGTGCTCTTCAAATACCCTTTGAAAATATTTTATTTGCTAAAATGCACAATTTTTTTTTTGGACATTCAAAACGTTAACTAAGCAAATGTACCATTTAATTTTTTTTTATTGTTTCCATACGTTTCAAAAAAAATTAAGGGTATGAATCTCAAACTGAATATTTTTTTGGTAATATTTTCTGCAAATGTCAAAAGTAAAGACATATTATTTATTTTGTAAAGGATTTTAGAAAAAAAGGAAGTTGGAAGTTTGATGTATGTCCAAAAGTTACAATCTGGACAATGCTATTATTTGAGAACGAAATTTATGATTTATATGTTTTAAAGGTATTTTTTGATCCTCAAAATCAATTTTTAATTATTTTAAAGTGTTTTCATATGTTTTTATGCAGTATCTTTGAAGCAAAGTCATTTTTCTTAAACCTATATGTGAGATGTCCAAATTGCGTTACGACCTAGACGCCGATAATTCTGTTCATTTATTCATTATTATAAATGACCTTCTGTCTTGTAACCTTAATAAAAAAGACTATTACAGTGAAACCTGTGTATAACGATACTGTTTATAACAAAAACCTGTATATAACAATTTTTTTTGGCCCCAGCAAAATGTCAGCATAAATAATCAAACTGTTTATAATGATAACCTGCCTATTATGATTTTGTTTTATATCCCAACAATATCGTTGTAGACAGGTTTTACTGTATAATGTTAATTTCTTTAATACATTGTTTAACACAAGTTTCGATCCTAACGAACGCATTTCAGTAAGCAAAACTGCAGCAGCTAATAACTCTGCAACATTTCAAACATGATTATCTGTTATTTTGCTGATATTTTGGATAAAATATTTTCAAATTACGACAACAAATCGATATTTAAACAGCAATTATTTAATGAATCTTCAATGTTCTAATATTTAGATATATTTCTCTCCTTGCACAAAAATTGCCAAGAAATCCCGATTGGCGACAACTCACAGCGTAGGATAAGCAAAGGGCTACCAGTGGGGAATTCCGGATTTCAACAACAACGTCAGTTTTGGCGACTTTACAGGGGTCTGGCCAGAGCAAATTTGGGTCCGTTAACGGACCCTTCACAAAAATCCGATCAACCAAAACGGACCCTTCACAAAATTCTGATAAACAAAAACGGATCTTTCACAAATTGTTTATTGAAAGAGCAAATCTCAAATTAAAATAATACAGCATATTTCCTGTATAAAAACGATAATGGTTGGAACCTTTTTTAAAGTTAAATTAGAGGAATCAACTTATTCACCAAATTCCAAGCCACGCTTACTCTTTTGAACACTAGGTGGCAGGGCTGCACGGGGTCACTCAAAACTTCTGGCGGAAGTCTTATTTGTATTGCTTCTTACGACGAATTGCTCTGTTTACGTATCTGTAATTTGATTGAATTTTTTAAATTAATCATGAATTTCAAAGGTGCAAAATTTTCGTAAAAAGAGGGGATGTTGTTCTGCTTTCGGGTACAGCATGAGGACAGGAGCAAATAAGATGTCAGAAATAAAGATGTTCAAATTTCTAAAGGTCCTGATCGTCAAATCAAAGCCAATGCTTTAAAGCGAAAGGATTGAATCTTAATGAATATTATGTAGTAAACACACTTTGTGCGAGGTATTTACGAGCTGGAAACATTCACCTTAATTTCATCAGCTTTGTATTTTTACTGTAATGTGTGAAGATCTATATTGATCTATATTAAATTTATTATTAGAAAAACTCAACCTGAACAATTTTTTATTTGCTTCCTGCAAAGCTGAAAGTTTCCAGTGTTTTGACGGGTTTCAAACAGTTTGATTTGTGTGATTAAAATAAAGAACCACTATTCATTACCTCATGAGAAAAAAACTTCCCATAGCTCGAACTATCAATAACTCGAACCATTTAGCCCGTCTCTTGAGACTTCGAGTTATTAACGGTACTTTAATATTAGGCGCTCTAATTGTAAACAAATTTAGATATTCGACAATCGGTAAACAAACACATTAATTAAAGTTATAGTATAGTATCATAGTACAGCTATTGGTATTACATTCAAAGCAATTTTAACGCAGGAGAAAGCACTCGGAGATTAAATTTAAATTTTGTTATCTTTCAATTTTTTTTTATGCCTATCAATCTTGCTACAGAAGCAAGTTGAGTAAACAAAAAAAAAAAGTGATGAACAAATATGTAATAAAATATCTTAAATATCAAACCTGAAAATTAGGTAGCAACTGTAATAAGTGTGTGTGAACTGAAAAGCTACAACAGGAGAATTGATTGAATATGACACCAAAACTCCCTGTCATAGCCATTCTGTGTGAACACAGTGCAGAAAAGCTTCCATCTTTGAAAAAATAGCTTCAACTTAAGAATAGGAATTACAATTCACAACGTACTTGCAATCCAGTAGATTTGTGATTCTTGAAAGCAGACTTTGTATCAACTTTATTTCTGTTTAGGAGGTATTCATAAATGCTTATCATTAAAATCGCGGTAATGATCGACAAACAAAGACTCGTTTTTTTTTTCTTATTTCTGTATTTAAAGGATCAGGAAAATCAGATCCGTTGATCGACAATTTTTGAGAATAGCAAAGCCTATTATACTCATTTCATGCATTAAAATATGCAAAAGACATGATTCTACCTAGAACTGAAAGAAAACAAAATTGCCTGAACACTGTAAACATCAATCGTTAGCAATAGATTCGCCATCCATCTACTAAAGGATCGGTAAGGTCACAGCCATTGAAAGATAATTTTTAACAATAACTAAGTTTGTCTTTCTTATTTAATGCATTGAAATACGCAGAAGACATTATTCTGCTTTTTAAAGAAGCATAACAAAATCGCTTTCGCTATGAACACCTATCTCTAGCAATGGAGATTGGCGCTTAACCGGAAATAAGACTCGCTACTTCCGGTCTACGTCAGTGGTTTGTTTGTTTATTTAGGATATTTGGTGAATACAAAATCAGCTAATTTCGCAAAAGAAAAAAAAATCGGCACTCTTGTGATGCTCCTGCAAGCCATAAATAATTACTACGGCCAAATAAATATAATGCCTGTTGGTTTTTTTGAAAGAAATTAACAGCTGAAAGTCAGTTTGGTTTATAATTTTGCTTGTTTGTTTTATGCAGCAGTGTTGTTGTAAACTTCTTTGAAAAAGCGTCAACATTCTCTGAATAGGCGTAGTAAGCACTTTTCTCCCCACTCATGATTTAATAATCAATAATATACAGCGAAATGAACTTAGAACTGCAAAGGGTAGTAGGGGGGGGGATGTGATCGCTTCAGATAGGGTTACCAAATTCAAACTAATCACCACTTAGCGTCAGTTTAACTGTTTATCGGCACTTAGCGTCTGGCGGTGCGATGTTAAACTGTTATTTTGGGAGAAAGTTATATGGGTTTGATTTTTCGATGCTAAAAAGGATAATTAACTTAAAAAAAACTCTTTTATTTACCGTTTTTTTTCTATAGATGCCTACATTTTGAAAAACCAAATCTTTTTACATTCGATATGAGAATCATATTTCATTCTTTTTTCTAGCTAACTTCGCTTTATTTGGATGCAAATAAATGAAAAGGGTTCTTTATTTTTGTAACAAAGCTTATTTCAGGTTTTTAAAGCGGAATTCCATTTTCTTTTATGAGTCAATAATTAAAATGCTGAATCGATCGTTTATTTTTTATTTTAATTATTTATTATTATTATTATTTTTGCTTCAACTGTGTCCAGATATTAATGATATGTTTATCATAGGGCTCTAAAATGCAATTCTAAAATAATTTTATCCAAAATACTTATTTTACAAGCCGTTTTTATACTTTTGATGCCTTCACTTTGAGGATTGCAATCTCTTTGCATCCGCTATGGGAATCTGATTTTTCGCATTTTCGATGTTTAGTACGCTTAGTTAAGAAGTAAACAAATAAAATATTTTTTTTATTTTTGTAAAAATCACGGAATTTATAAGTTTTAAACGAAACTCTGTGCTCTTAAACAGTGTCTTGCGTTAAAAATTTAAATGCTGAACCCCTGACTGATTTTTTTTTCTTACAGTTGTTTTAAATACTATACAAATAACATTTCTAGTATAATTTAACATGATGTAGAATGGTAGATAAATATTGATACTTGAGGGGTGCCCATCTCCCAGTGAGCGATGCCTCTCCCCCCCCCCCCCCCAAATATTAGAAAAGTACTAAAGAATGATATTCTCAACAGAAAAAAGGGAAAACACTCAACTTTAAGTGTCAATGATGCAGTTTCCACCATCTCAAGAGTCGAAACTTTCGCTTTTGCAAAAAAAAAAAAAAAAAAAAAATTTTTTTTTTTTTTTTTTGCAAAATTATTTGATTTTTCACAAAATTATTTGATTTTTCACAAAAAACGGACCCTGTGAAAAATCCTGGAGAGACCCCTGCTTTATCACCTGCGCTTGCAAACTTGGATGGGGGGGGGGGGGGTTCGGATTCTTGGAAACCATAACAAAATTTAAAGACCAGTAAATAAGGTCATTCAAGTACTTCATAAATCCTGTATTTTTCATTGCAGAATTTAAAAATAGATAAAATTTTCATTGGAAAAGTTCAAAATCTAAAACTATCATTATGATAATGTCCAAATTCTATTACCCACTGGACAAGTATGTCCAAAATCTGTTACCTACAGACCAATCATTAAATTTGCTATTTATTAATTTTTATAAATACCTGCTGTCTTTTTATGCTTGTATATGATGCTCTAGGTGTACATATTATGCAATAAAAACAAAATTGATGTCAAATTTCAAAATTTTTAAAACTACTCAGAATTAACTTCTTTGTTCCCACCTTTTGAGAACTACTCAACAAAACTTTTGATACTCCAGCCTCGTTCCTAGATAATAAGCTATGGCTCGACTGTGCATCAATTTTACTAGATAATCAGTGGCAAATCTAGGGGTTGGAAGGAGTGGCTCTCGTCACTCCTTCCTTTTCCTCCTTTCCTGGCTCTCGCCAGGAACACAACAATAAGAGGGACAGACCGCAATTTGCTAATATTATTTCAAGAAAAAAAAATATTTTTGCCCTAAAATACTTTAATGATTTCTTCATAAAAAAAATTTAGCAAGAATAGAGCTAGAAGGGCAATAGGAACAATCCATAATACTCGAAAATGAAAAAAAAAAGAATTTTTCATTTATGGCGCATTTCTTGGGTCAATTTAATACTTTTACACAGCAGTGTAGTGAGAGGGTGTAAGGGACAACTTACCGTCCCAAATGATCCCTAATTTTAGGGAGGGACAGTGTTTTGGCTCTCAACAGGAAATGAAATATTTTGAACCAATTTTCAAATAAGATAAATATATCCATTTTGGTATCTGTTAAAGTTTAAAGGGAGAGGAAACTTGTCCTACAAACATTACAAAAGACCAGGGTTTAATTTTCGTGGGAGCTCATAGAGGATGACCATGGAGTTGACCTCCTGCACTTTTCAATTTTATGTAAAGTTTAACATTTAAGACTAAATTCAGACTATATACTTACAAAAATATGCTCTGAGGCCTTTAGGACTCTTGCATATTTTCCGCAATGAAAATGAGCCCTGCTAAAGACAACTATAAAAACTTTTCAGGGGAGCTTCTCTCTCTCACCTCCTCTTTCCAACAACACAATAAAGATTTTCTTACATTTGACTTCAATTTCAAAAAATTTCCGAGGGAGAATCCCTGAAATCACCTCTCTCAAACACCATCATCCGTCAGCTAAAATTTCGTTTTTGGAGCTTCAATTTTAATAAGTGTCCTGAGAGTACCTTGGATCTCTCAACATTTTAACTTTTAGTTTGCATTTTGTTTTTAGTTATATTTTCTTTTTTTAGAAAATGTGTAAATTATGTTTATTGTGAGCATATTCTTCTGGCACTTATATACAAAAGTTTCAAAATTAATATACCCCTTTTTGAAAAGAAAAATGCATTGTTATAAGCAGAACGAAAAAGTGTGCCCTCTCTTTGATTCAAGAAGGAAAACTATTAACGTTTTATAATAAATTGCTAATATTATTGATCATTGATTTTATTTAATTTCTATGAAATGGAACAAAAGGAGGGGGTAGGGGCACATTCCCTAAGTTTTGCCATTTTTGCCTGCCTTTTTCTCTTTTGTAAACTTTTTGGGTATTTTTTCATGAACTCACAATACCCCCCCCCCTTGGTACAGGAGGACCATGGAATGTTCTAATGAGCACTGAATGTTATTTTTCTGAAAGATAATAATGGAGAAAAAAAATTTAATTTAAATGGTCCATATTGTGCTTTGTTCATTACTCGAGGGGGAGAGGAAGGTGGACAGAAAAAAACAAATGCTCAGCCCTATTGCTCATTCCTAGTTTTCTTTAAATATAAATAGTGTGTGAAAATTATAAATGTTTAATATCTAGCCATTTATTTATGCTAACCTTGTTTATGTAAGTTTTAGTACGTGGTATACATTCTTATGTTTAATGTTTGTTTTAAATTAAGTGCTTAAACTATGTACATCCATTTCAGAATCAGATAAAATTGATTTGGAAACTGCAATGGATTTACTTTCCCTACCTGAAGCAAAGGTTTTGTTCAAACAATACAATTTTACTTCTTCTGGGAAGAATAAGAACGAAATTAAAGAAATGCTGATGAAGCAATGTAAAGAGCATAAATCAGTGTTTTTCATGAATGGTAAAAATAGTGTATCTAACATTATGTTGAAAAAGTAAGCATTTTTGAATTTTTTTTCCTTTGTGCATAAATTCATAATTAAAGAACAATTTCATTTAAAAAGTACAAATACCATTAAATTTGATTATTTGAAAGGAAAGAAGTAACGCTACATAAAAATTGTTGTAACATTGTATGTATGTATATATTTAGTCAATATAGAGAAATTACGCAAAGAGTAACATTACTTCAGCCATTAGTTTGTAGAACAATTATAATGATGCTAAAGTATGTCTATATTTTTTTAATCAAATGATTTTTAATAATAAATTTTTTGTTGAATCAAAAATGAATAGTTTAAAGAGTAAGTTAGAGAATGTATGATGTAATCATATGTATAGTTATAAGGAACAAAATAGCTAAATATATTTGTTTTAGGAAATAATCTTGGTTTTCTTTCAGAAATGAAACAGAAGCTTCTTCCTTTTCAATGGACAGGTTGCAGTGGGTTTATATCCACATTAGGGTGGTTCAAAATATATGTAAAAACAAAAGTTTATCCTTAATAACTGGCCATCCCTCAATTTTTTTAGACTTGTAGGCTTGTGGGTAGTAATATACTAAAAGAATTTTAGCTTCTTATTTGAACTGTAAGAGGGTGCTCAACCCCCTCCTCCAAACTTCATAAGTATATGAAGGGGCTGAGGTTAAAAAAATACATTGAACTGAAAAAACAATGCTACATATTATAATATACACTATAATATGCATATATATTGCAATAAAATAATTATCTACAAAAAACAGCTGGGGAAATAAAATGTTTCTAAATTTGTGGCATTTTCTATGCCACAGCTCATGTTAAATTAAGGGATCATTGAGCACCCTCTTAAAATTTGAGTAAGAAGCTAAAACTTTTACAACATAATACTTTTAGTGAATCTAAAAAAATAGGGGATGTCCTGGACTCTAGCTGAAAAAGAGTTTTTTGAATCACCCTAATACACATTTGTTTATTTCTATTATGTTTCTGTCCTTAAAAAGAAAAATAGAAATAACATAAAAAACAAAAAGTACCTGCAAGGCAGGTGATGTGAAAAGAGTGGGGGAGGGGGGGGATAAATATTGACTTGATATGGATATGGATTGAAAGTTCTTTTTGTTATTCCAAGTATGTGACTGGAAAGAGGAGAGGAGATTTTCTTCATGTTTTTTGTATTCCAATTTATAAGTCCTGGAATTTAATTGTTCATAGTAGTGAATTGTTTCCTGTATTCATTTATTTTATGCATTGATTCATTTCAGAATCAAACAGATAATTGGGCCATGCTACAGATTGGCTCTTCTTCCCAAACGTGTGTTTACCAGAATATTTATGCTCTTCTCTTTGCCTACAATCTCTGAAGATGATGATGATGCAGCAGGAGGTCAACAGCAACAGTTGTAAGTGTTTTTGTTTATTTGTATTGCTTCTGCAATTCTAAATTCTATAATGTAAGAAAGAAAAAACAACATTTGCAGGGGTGCTCATCAGACGGGGGGGGGGGGGGGGGGATCATGCGTCAGACTGTGCCATGGAAAGTTTTAGAGGGTGTTTTGAGGGGCATTTTCTCTTTTTGGAGTGGGACTCTCGCTCTTGGGGGGGGGGGCACTCTTGCTCTTGAGGTGGATGGGCACCTCTGCCATCTATATTTGCAATTTGCACCTTTTTGCTGCAGAAAATTGAACGTAAAGCTCATACTACAAAGTAGTGTTTCCCCACTAGGATTGTTTAGTAGGGTGCTGTGCAATGCCCCTTTTATACCGACCTTTGATGTGACTTTTTCGCACCTTAGAACTTTTAACAAAACTTTATTCTAAAAGCAAACTTTTTTTCAAAATGTAAAGATTCACACAAGCGTGGCTTTGAAACATCCCACCCTTGCTGCAATCACTTAAACACTAGAATCTGATTAGAATATAAATCTGAATGTTTTTAACATCATTTTAAAACTAAACACTAAAATCCTATTCATGTTTTAAAAAGTAATTGCTAATGAAAAATGCTTGGATTTTGTATGCATCTAGTTTACCAAAAAAGTAAAAAAATCCCTTTCTAAATTTCTATCAAAAAGTACCTTTTTAATTGAATTAAAGTGCCCTCTTAACTTTAAAACTCCCTATTCCTTTTTTGGTCTGGGAGAAACACTACAAAGCACTTATTCTATTTGGGTAACTTCAAGGAACTACTAAAAATCTTAATGTGCCCTTGCCAAATTTTCAATGATGAGTGAAGTAGCTGGGTTACTTTCAAGAATTTACTCTATAATCTTTTTGCCTCTGCAAGATTGGAAAATCAAATCTTTTTTTTTTTTTTCCTGTTACAGTGAAACCTGTGTAAGTTGAACAGTTGCAGTGCACTACTTTAGTGATCAACTTATAGAGGTTCAATTATATGATAATATCTAATTTTGTGCCTGAAAATAGCAGTCAACTTAACAGGTTTTACTGTATTTTGGTACAGGGTGGCGATAGATTTGGTAATTCAGGGAGCTTCATTAATCAGGGAAGTATCGGGGAATTTTGAAAAAATAACCAAAATTCAGGAAAAAATGATTAAATGAAGAAAAAAAATTTTTTTTGCTTTGCCGAATTAATTACCCGAATTCCCTACACATTTTCCCCTTATTATTTCTTTAAGAAAATGTAAATTTAATGAGGTGCGATTATACCCTTCCACATTTTATGCATCTTTTTTATCCATGATGCGCTCATCGGTAAGGCGTTGGACTTATAACTGGATTGTCCCAGGTTCAATACCAGGCTTATGTAGAGACATGTGTGTGTGCGTGTGTAATAGAAGATCCTTTGTATTCACTAATGGTGACTGGGGAAAATTAAATATGTTCATTTTCACAAAGTCCTCCAAGTCCTCATTCCAAATAACTACCTCTGGGGGTGCTGGATCAGGGTTGCTCAGTTACTGGTCTGGATCTAAAAGCAGAGATCTCTTCAGGGCCCTATCCAACCAGTTGAACAAAGTATGATGGTAGGTATGGAGGACCCTTGAGTGTACTGCCGTGCTAAGCGCAAAAGTCGTATCTGCAGTTGAGCTCAAACTGAGAAACTGCTATTTAAAGTTCTACGCCTCCATATATTTGATTCAGATTCCGCTTTTTTAGATTTTTTTTAAAAATATTTCCCATTCACAATTGACAATGAAACATTATAAATGAGTAAAACATATTATTAAGAACCACCTCGTGACAATAACTCAATTTTGACAAAAAGTGTAGATAGGACTTTCGTGCTAAGCAGGGCAGTGTAGTGAGTGTTGAAGAATTGATTAACTGTAAAAGTGAAGTATGCAATGCATAATTTAAGAAATCTTGTCAGATTAAAAGTCCCCTCAACTATTGCATAAGATAAACAACTAAAAAAACCAAAAAAATAGAAACAAAAAAATACTTTTTTTAAAATCCTCCCCTTTTTTAATTGGTGATATAAAAAGTCTCTTGTTGTTTAAAATGCTTATAAAACTGTACTCTCAATATTAAGAATCGTATGTTTAAGTTCTTTATAACACTGTTTGTACTATAATTAATTTAGATATATTCATCAAACTTTTAAAGAATTAGAATTTATTTAATGTCATGTATATGTTTATAAATGTGCAGGAAACCTTGTTAACAAATTGAGTTAAATTTATTCAAAACCTGCCCTTTTCATAGTTTAAATCCTAAGTAAATTCTTAATATATTTGCATGTTCTTTATCTTTAATTTTGATTCGTTTTCTCTCATTGTATAAGTTTATGTTCTGTACTTCTTTGAAAGGCTCACTTTACTGCAAGTGAATAAAGGTGAACTGAAATTTCCTGCATACAAGAAGAATAGGAAAATTCCTATTTTCATTGACAGAGATGATCTAATAAGGTATGAATTTTATTAGTTTATAGAATTTCCAATTAATATAACCTGCTGATAGTAACATTTTTCTAACTCAATGGCGTAGCCATAAAAAAGTTTCAGAGGGGAAGATTATATTTAAATTTTGTTGAGGGAGATATGGTAAGTGTTAGTCCTTTCCTATGGTCAAAAAAGGAAAATTAGTGAGTGAAGCATGATATATCCCCAAATCTCCTAAAACGCACCTATTGCTACTGTACTCAAGTTATATCTTGCTTATTAATATACTTTATACTGTTTTTATAACATCTGCTTTTAAGCAGAACTATAAAAAAATAGTTAAAAATTGATTGTAAGCTATCTTTTGTATAAATAGTATATTGTAATTTAACTTATAGTTTGCAGGTTTTCACCAGCAAAACATGTTGATCTATACTTAATGTGAAAAACATTGGTTGAATAACACTATCTGTTTAGTGACTCAAAGTTTAGGTAAGGTGTTTTAGGATCCCAAAGTTCATAAAAATGTCTAAAAAATGACTAAAAAATGTTAATGCTTCTGTTTCCCGAGCAAAAAAAAAAAAATTGTGTTTAACCATTCTTATGCATTTAAACTTTTACTACATTTTATTACAAGGTGTAAAAAGACGATTCCAAAGAAACTAATGAAATTTCACTCTTTACCCCCAGAATTTAGCAACAATAAGCATTCCAGAAAACCGAACACTTTTGTAGAATCTTTGAGTTGTTTTTTTATAAATGCAGAACAGTCTTATGCATCTGTGTAAACTACTAGAAAAAGGTATTTTGAAAGTGTTGTTTTTGTAAAACTCTAAGCCTATTGTTTTTCATTATATAAATATTTGTGTTTTATCTAAAGTAATTATTGTGCCAAATTCACACTAAGGATCTTAAAAAGTAACTTTCTAGCAATTGAGTCAAAGATATTTCTTTTTCACTCCATTTCTTTCATTTTCCTGATATTTTTATCTGAAAAAAATGTTTCAATCCTCACTCTATGTTTAATTTGTCTCTTAGTTTGTTCAACTTCTATTTGATAGCTTTTTCCCCATTAAATGTTAAGTAGTTTAGAAACAAGGAAAATCCTTTTAGTACCACAGTAAAACCCTGATTTAATGTTTTTTCACAGGACTGACAGGAAAAATGCAATAAGCAGAGAAACGTTGTGAAAAAGTCACCAAATTTTCATTAAATATTATAAAATAATTTGAATAGAAATGGATGCACTCAACAAAAAATATTTTACAATTTATGTAATGCGTAATTTCGTACACAATCTGACAGAATAGAATACAGTAAACTCTTGATTATCCAGGGAATAGTGTAGCACAGTAGCCGCGGATAAGCGAAAACTGCGGATAATCGGTGTAAAAGATAAAAAACGATACTGTATACATACAAAAAATATGAATAATACTCATACATACATTTAAATTATAGCTAAAAACATAGCTGCATTGCCTCTACTAATTCTGGTTGTAAAAACTATTTGTAAAAGGTAAAAACAAGCAATAACACAATCATAAGTTTAAAAACATTTATTGATACTTAAAATACAACCGCCAGCTCAGTTATTCCATCCGAGGACTGCAGTTTCGTGCTTTTTAGCACTCATCAGCCCGGAATAGGAATTACACAAAACTGCAGTCCTTGGATGGAATAACTGAGCTGGCGGTTGTATTTTAAGTATTTCTGCCTTAGCCCTGGCTTTGGGCGGTAACTTATAACAAAATTTCTTGATAGTTTTTTTAAAAAATGGGAAAAGACCCGCAGATAATCGGGAGTTTACTGTACACTAGACCCTCATTTTCTGCGGGTTTATTTTACGCGGTTTCAATTATACATGGCTTAAGATTTGACACCTTTATTTTATTTTATTCAGATGAGTTTCAGTTTTACGCGGATGCCTCAATGCTAACAGATAAAAATTTACCCTCTTTTAAAATCCTAGCTACTAAAGATTTCAGATTACACTTAAAAAACTGCATTTTGGCGTGCTAATAATCGAGCTTGGGCCACTGGAGACATTTTATGTGATTTCGCCAGAGCTCTTTCCAAAAGTAAAGTTATTAAACTCACACAGTTCAGAACTCACTGGAAGAAGAGCTTTTCGGAGTGACTAAGAAGGCCAAAACCAACGAGGATACCGACATCAATGACACACAACCGAAATCGTTCATGTCAAAAATTTTGAGCTAGACAATAGAAATGATCTTTCTTATTTGTTAGTGAAAGAAGATTATATCATGGAAATGACGCAAGTGATTATGGATGCGTTAATGCTCTGCAAATAATTACAGAGAAAAATTCTTAATAACTGCCAAAAGACTATCATAGCCAGCTCCTCTTAATAAACAGAACACAAAATTAATCTATGTTTTCTTTATGTAGGTTGTTCATAAAAGTCGATATAAGTATGCATTAAACTTATTACACAATTAGTCATCACTAGAATGAAGTATTTTGTTATATACAGAACCAAACCCCTATTTTAACACTAGTATTAGGTGTCAATTTATGCGGCATTTCCGTGGAACGTAACCCCCCCCCCCCCATAAAACGAGGGTCTACTGTACTTTCAAAATTGGTTGAATTACTTTTTCCCTGGCAGCAGAAATAAAATGCAATGTTTCTAATGCATTAATCTTTTCCTTTTTTTTCATGAATTTTTAAGTACAGAATGGAAAGAAGTTGTCAAAATTGGTCTAAATCATGTTCCTGCTTTTCAAGGAAATATGATATGTACTTTGTCATTGAAAAATGAGCAAAACAAAGTTGACATTAATTGAATAAAACGTTAAAAGCAGGAATGCAGTGAATTGGAAAATGTAATATACAAGAAAAAATGACTGTAAGAACATTGAAGAAAATTGGGATCAAGAGAAAGCTTTAAAATGGGAAAACGTTATCATGGGAAACATTAAATCAGGGTCCAACTGTATTTCTCAGTTTTCATCCAGTCTTTTGCACATTTTCTACCCAACTGTTTTTCCAACCAATCTTAAATAGTATTACATCGTATTAACCATTGAGAAGAGATAAAATGGAGGGAGTGAAGATTTTCATTCGTGAAGGAACGACCCCAAGTCACATGATAGATTTTTATAAATAGCTTTGGAAGAAATCAGGTTTCCTTCTAGTTCCATGCAAAACGTGTCACCCATTCGCCGTTGTTGAGTCACCTGACTTGAGCTCTTGCCCAAGCTTTTGCGTAGCCAATGATTGGACTAGCTCCCTCCATTTACTAATTCCTGCTCTAAGGTATTAACATTAAATTTGATGCTCTAGAGAAGGATTTCTATTGAAAAAAAATTATTTATTTATTTATTTATTTTCTATAGATATGAAGAAGCACGACAGCTTGAAAATGATTTATTAAATGCTGTTGAAAGTAAAAACTTTGAATTAGCAAAAGATTTATCTTTAAATGCTAAGGAAGAATTTGATGAACAATGCTCTAGTCCTTTTGTGGAAAGGTTAGTAGCATGTTTTCTTATAACCTCAAAATGTTATTTAATTGCTGGAGATTTTATGCCATCTGTATATATATTATTAAAAATAATAATAATGAATAAATATCGCAAGTATGTCACTTCTTTTAAAAATTATCTTTTAAATGTATTTTAGCTCCATGGGTAAACTAGCTCCCCCGGTTTTATTGAACTCTCTGGGTTTTCACTGCACTGTCAGAGAAATTTGTTTTGGAGAATGTTACACAGATTTTGTATAAATCAACAGCAATTTTATACAAGTCAAATGCATTGGTGTTTTATTATTATTATTTTAATCTAGGGTAGGTGAGAGTTCATGAGTTTTTTTTTAGTGGAAGGTTAAGTAAGTAAAATTATCTTAATAAATACATCTGTTAAAATTAATTTTCAAGCCATTTGTTATCTCATTGAAATACCAACCCAGTAATAAACAACCAACCCAGTTATATTTTTTTTTATTGTCTTTTCCAGTATCTTATTGTCCGCAAATTGCTCAAGATCACCCATTGCTTTAGTCACCTCGCCATTGAGTGTGCACCTAAATAACTGTGCATACTTCTAATTGTTTTCTACATTATTCACGTAGAAGGGACAGAACTGCATTGTTGATTCTGTTGTCAGAATCTACATTGGAGAAATCATTTGGATTATGCACAATTTCTGAACTTTCTTAGTCTGTTATAACATAACCCATGCTCTACACACATCATTATTGATTGAAACATATTTGTTTAATGATAGCACGTAGGACAGCCTAGTAATGTTAAGACTTTCCCAAAAACATCATTACATGTTGGCTTAGTCTCAATATCAGTTGATTCTTGAAATGCCGAAGGATAAAGGCTTTGGAGAATCTTGCATGGTGAAAACAATTTTCAATTTTCATTGCCTTCACTAAATTCTATGCTGAACGCAATATATGCAATATATCCAATAAACAAATGGAAAAATCTTCTTTTGCTTCGATTGTGATTAACTGTTTTGAAGCAATTGCTTTTGATGATCAAAGTCTCAAACTTTGTACTGCACCTTGATCACATGGTTGTAAAATACTTGTGGTATTTGGTGGCAAAAATATTAGCTTATTAGCAGGGAATTTAAATTATCTTACTGCTTGCATTATTAAAATTCATTAGTTTGTTTATGTGGGACACTGAACATAAAAAAATATTTTAAGGGAAAAAAGCACTGGAATATAAGTATTATAAATTTTTGAATACATAACGTTGTGCTAGAAATTTCAAAATTTCCAATTTTCTCCAAGTGGGAATAAACCCCTTCAGAAAAAAAAAAGTTTTTTTCCCCCGAAGTTTTTTTTTCCAACCATCCCATCTCTAGAGCTTAGTAAAATTTTAATCATCACATTCATTCATGTTGCTTCAAAGTGAATAAGAATTAACTTTTTTTTTTTACTCTGATAGATTTTAAATGTAGTTCAGTGCTATTGAAGTAATATGATAAACCAAAAGCTTTTGTTTATGCTGATTCATTTGCATTTGCGGTATTGTTATGCTTTATGTTGAAATTTTACTTACAGAGCGTCATCATTGCCTAATTTCTTGAAAAAATACACTTCTTTTCACATATATGTCCGATGCATGACAGGAGGAGTGGACGTTTTGCAAAAGTTACGACAGTATGATGAGGCTGTATCTTTACTTAGAAAATTATTGAAACAAAATGTAAGTATGCTTATATGTTACCAGGGTTATTAAAATGTTTTTAGTTTGATTTTAGTATTTTATTAAAGCAGTTTTGATTCAAGAATGCGATTTTAATTATTTTTATATATCAAAACTAAAAAATAAAAGATTTTCATAGTTCCTAGATTAAAGCTTATTATTTATACTGTTTTTTTTTTTTTTTTTTTTTTTGAATTCAACACAAAAAGTATTAACACAACTCATACGTATGTATGTGCAACACTTTTTATTTTCAGATTTTTTCAAAAGTCACTACTGATATATCTATCACCCACATAGCTTGTGGCATGTTTGCAAATCATAGTTTCATTCATGATTAACCAGATTGTCATTCAGCTTAAAAAGAAAATGATTGAATATATAACTCAAGCATGTGTGTGTAATTAATTATGTGTAGCTAACTAATGATCATTCGTTTTTAAAGGCCTATTCAGGGCCGGATTTGGAAGTGTGGAAGCCCCGGGGCAACGAAGGAGTGGGGGCCCATAATCAGGGTTCGAAAAGATTATCATATTTTCGAAAATATCGGACACTTTGATATATATCCAAATATTTTGATATATATGTATGTATCCGATATTTTCGACCTGTGAAAGTTAGGATATTTTGTAAACATTTCATTGTGGGGGCCCCTTTGTTATGGAGGCCCGGGGCAGTAGCCCCGCCTGCCCTCCCTGAAATCCAGCCCTGGGCCTATTATATTCTGGTTACATTATCTGCCATTTGGAACTTTAAAATTTCAATTGTTTTGCACGCGTACTATCTTTCATTTTGGAAAGAATATTTAAGCTCACTACTTTGAAGTATTGTATTAGTTTTTTTCGTATTAATTCTGTTTCAAAAAACAAATAGGAAAACAATTTTTAAAAAGTTTATGACGAATTTCAAACTTTCATTTAAAGGTGAGTTTTTTTTTTCTTCTTTTTAAGTTATAGCATATTCACACATACACACACACAAAAGGCATTTACTTGTTCTAAAATACTTCCATAAAAAATTCAATTTTACTTAAGGTTATAATTTTCTGTCATACAGAGTTTAATTTTTGATATTGTGTTTTAAAGTTTTTTTTTTCCTACTAATTATTCAATGTGTTGCTCATCTTTAAATAGAACTAGATAAATGCATAGGAACAAACTGGAACAGAAAAAATGTGAGAAACTAATCAAGTCCAATTTGTATTGTGATGGTTAGGTATGTTAAAGGTTTATGTTATAGAAGTTTTTAAAAACCATGAAAACGGCATGAGAAAAGGTTTATTTTGCAGTGCTTGAATATTTTAAAATTATTTATAATTCTTGAATTATAAAAAAATTATAGCAAGTGCAATGGTATAAAATTTGCTCTAAATTCTGCTCCTTACTGCACCCTGCAAAAAATGTCAAAAATTCTGTTTATGGATTGAAAAAAAAATTTCAAAAACAAATCTTTAATTGGTTGGGGAAGGGGGTCTTAATAATCTACCTTTTTACATCCTATGTTTTTTAAATTAGAGTAAGGAAGTTAAAAAATATTGATAATCATTTATAATAATATCATTTTTTTGCTACCAAGTTTGATATTTTCTACTTGTAAATAGATAGAATTTTACTGTCATCATTTTGGTATCATTTAAATAAATCTAGTCAACTTCAAAGTAAACTTTCTTCCTCTCTTTAAATTTAAGGACAAAGACAAAATGGGGGTAGCATACTAAATTCAACTTTCCGAAGTTTTAAATAACCTACGCATAATTTTTCTTTTGACTAAACCAATTGTTGATTAAAATGTTCAATTTTCAATTAATATGTTTCATCAACCCAATTTCTCGAAAAATATTTTATCAAAGTTCAAGATCTCGAAAGTCTTAAAGCTGGATAGGATAGATTTAGGGGAAACAAATAATAGAAGTTGTATTTTTTATAACAACTTATTGACATTATTTCTCAAAATAACAAGTATATTTCACTACTTATTGCCAGGTCCTTAAAAAGAAAGAAAGCTAAGATTTGATGTTTCTAAACAATCCTATTGCATGCCACTGTTGTTATTGCATTTTGTTTTCAAAAAGTAGTAAAGAAATGTATCAAAATTTGAGGTATTTTATTTTGTTTGAAAATAAATTTTTGCCCCTACCCCCTCCAATCTCAATTATTGATATCTCTTTTGCTGAATCAAAATTATATGCTTCATTTTCAAGTTACTTTGCTGCATTTTATTTATTATTTTGTTGATATTTTCTTACATTTTAGACATATTGCATGAGATTCATTTTTGTGATTTACATGTTTCATATTTTACTATTTGTTTAAACAAGAATTCAATACTTAAAATATACCGCCAGCTCAGTTATTCCATCCGAGGACTGCAGTTTCGTGCTTTTTAGCACTCATCAGCCCGGAATAGGAGTCACATGAGCTGGAGGCGAAAAACCTCTTAAGGGAGCCAAGAGAGCCAAACAAACTGGTAGCTGATGCAGAATTAGCAAACCAGATGAGCGACCGCAGCAATGGTGCGGTTCAACTCAAAGATTGATGGCAAAGCATGGTATTTTGTAGTAAGTTACACAAACAGTAAGTTACACTTACTACAAAAAAGAAAAACTATTCAATACTTTGGTAGCTTTTTTTATTTTTATTTCTTGTTTTGTATAACTGTATAGCTCTATTTCTGGCAGTGTCTTCAATTTTTCATTTCTGAAATACAGCGGTACAAAGGCTTTAAAATCTTTTTTTTTTTTGAATAATTTCTTCTTGCTTGTTTTATATTGTCCTATTCTAAGTTTTTGTTTGTTAAGTGCCTAATTTGTTCTCAGAATCTGCTATTCATGCTGTAATAAAATTAAAGTGCTTTGATTTTTCACACGTAAGTTTATTTTGATGCTTCTATTTTAATTTCAGATATTTTGTTTAGATTATCATGGGCGGTGGTATGATCGCTTGGCTTTGAATCTTGAACAGCATCTTAAGAAACGAGAAGAGGCAAGAGTATTTATTTATGTTTTTAAAGAAATTTTTCATTCTAACACTTTAGCAACTTCATTATTTTTTCTTAAAATCATTTAATTGTACTAATTTGGAATCTGAAACAATAATATTTTGCATTATCATTGTTCTAATTACTGTTCCACTAGAGGTATGTCATTTGGCTTGCCAACTCGTTTACTTTCTACCTTGGCCAAATGAAGTGTACAATAAAAAATGAGAATTTACTGAAACTTAAAAATGTTTTTAAATCAAATATGCTGATTTAAAAGCAGGGCTGCAGGATCAGAAGAAAAATGACCGGCTCTGACTCAGACTCAAGAATGTTGGAGCATCCGACTCCGACTTTGCAGCCCTGTTTAAAAGTATAAAATCTGATTTAAATTTAATGTTTTATGTATCTTTAAAATTTATGGTCGCTGGGTATAAATAATTGCCACACAAAAATATGTTATACTGCTAAAAGTAAAAATAAAAAGCAAATGTATAGCAAAAATGTTATATATTTCGATTAAATGTTTTTTTTTACTTTGTCATACACACTTGAGTAACACATAAATCTATTAAATTTGCAATGAATTCTAAGATTTTTTACAGTATTGAATATAAATTTAATTCATTAAAGTTAAAATACTTGAACTTAAATAGTTTTAAATACATCTTTCTAACTTATAACGTAACTTTTATTTGATCAGGGCTGAATTTAGCTTCATGCCACCCCTAAGCAGATTTGAAATCTGTCACCCTCCTCCACTTATGTGATTTATCCAAGGTGAAAAGCACTTATTTTCACAAGCTTGTCGTAATAGAGAACATTTAAGACTCTGGAAATATTTCAACTTTACATATTACAATCAAATTTTTATTCTGTTAATTGTAAATTCACAAACAAAGTATCATTTACAAAGTTCGTTCACAAAGTAACTGCACAAAATTAACTGAGCAATAAAAAACACCGTAATTTCAAAATCATTTGGTTCACTTACTTTTTTTTCAATGTTCAAATACATATATTAAAACTATCAAATTGTGGCGCTTTAAAGCGTCTTCTTTCGTAAATAAATAATACATATTAAATTTTAAAAAATATTTTGATTCTTTCTACAAATAAATGGAAAAAACAGTATTTAAAAGCATTTCCGAAAAGAGTAGGTTTTAACTAACCTACTAAGCGGAAGTAACAATCCCAAATTACTTTCCAATTCCTTTAACATTCAAGTAATGTTTCGTGATGAACACTCCTAAGGGTATGAAGGAATAAAATGCTCTTTTAAGCGCAGGAAATAATGGTCACTCAGCCCTTCCAGTGCTGCACATAGTCTCTTTAAGAGAAACCAGATGTTATGTCTGATTTACCTGAGGCTCTCTTCTTGATGCGCTCCGGAAGGACCTTCTTTGAGTTAAGGGAAAGAAATTCTTGGAAGGTATAGATCAAAGTGCATGTTTTCTATAGAAGATGTACTCCGTCCTTGCCACAAGCTAAAACTGAAACTGATTACCTATTACCGGAAGTCTGTCACATTGCATTTTCTGTGGTTTTGACAATTATGGTTAAGTTCGCTGACAAGTTAGTTATGTTGCTGTTTTGGGGAAAATTGAAAAAAGAACTGATGCTTTATTTTCAAGAATAATAATTTAAAAAATGAGATTGGAAGCAAAATTTGTCACCCATAAAAAATTTGCCAGGCAGCTGCCTACTGTGCCTATTGTGAAATTGGGCTCTGTATTTGATTTAATTCCTTCATACCACTTGCTTGATTTTTTGCCATGAAGAGTTCTGGAAACTCCTTCGAACTGCTTGATTTTTACTCTGAAAAATGTTATGCATGATGTGTCATATTACTTGTATTCTGTTGAAAAAAATCAGAAAAGCCTCAATCATTTAACAAGCGTTATCTGTCTTCTCTTTGTTTACATTTTACATTCATCTTTTTTCCTACTGCTACTCCAAAAATTCAACTATCAAAGCTTTTTAGTGCAGGGAAATAATGAAATTATCACAAAATTCAGATGTTTTGGAAAATGAGGGAAAAGTAGGAAAATTTAAGATTAATTTCATATCTTATACAGTATGCTCCCGATTATCCACGGAATGAGATGGCATGGTAAGATAAGCGAAAACTGCTGGTAATCTGAATAATAGGTAAAAAAAGGGTACTAATGTATACAAGAGCTAAAATATATGAATAAAACTCACATATGAATTTAAATTATAGCTAAAAACATTGTTACATTCCATCTACTAACATTGAATGTAAAAAATATGCATATGTAAAGGCTAAAATCGAGCAGTAACACAATCATAAGTTTAAAAAACATTTAATGACCGTTAAAATAAATATTGAGAAGACCCGCTAATAAGCTGACCGCCAATAATCAGGAGTTTACTGTACTCTTTATTCAAAACACTTCTATTTATCTGTGCTGTTGCTGTGATCATGATATTGGCAGGGCCGGATTTGCCATAGAGCAAAAGTAGCAAATGCTATGGGCCCCGCTCTTCTGGGGACCCCGCGCCATGAGAAGAAAAATTATAGAAAAAAAATTTAACTACTTTCCCGCACTTTTACCTGTTTAAACTTCTTCCTCTCCCTCTCTTAATTTTGATCCAGCTTTTCTCAGAAAAAATAAATGTTCAAATGAATTATAAATCTTTTTTTTTTTCATTTAAGTGCAGATTCGTAATGTGTGCGGGGTAATATCATCCTGGCCTTTATCATCGGTGCTGGAAGGGGGATCTTCTTGCGTATTTTAGAGACGGAAAGAGCCAAAGTAACAAAGATTGAGAACAGCCACTGCCTTAACTAACTCCAAACGTTGTCATTTTACTCATCTAGGCGTCGGAGACCAAAAAAAAAAACTTGAAATTCCTTTGTAATGAAGTTTTGTCAATGAGATTTCGACTAGAACCACTTTACCTCCTTCCCATTCCCCTACTTTTTAGATTTACTTAACAATTTTGCACATTAATATTTGATTTCTCGAGGACACGCATTTGCGACTAAAATACGACTTTGTGCTGCTTATGTCGATCTTCAACTTGGGGCAACTATAGAGACGTTAAAAAAAAAAAAACGAACAAATATTTTTGACAGATAGGTCTTTTTGTTCTGAAAGAGGTGGCTGTTTTGAATTAAGAGATTATAACTGGTATCAAAAGCTATGCGGTTTCACCTTCCCTCGTATCAAATATAGTCAAACTGCATTTCATCAATAGCTGCAGCTATAAATTTGATAAATGCAAAATTAAAAAAAAAACTAAATACTACATATTAAATTTAGTGACAAAAATTGCTTCATAATTATTAGTCAAACTTTCACACACTCAGGTTTTGATCGAGTACGAGGCTCTACTAAATTCAGGGGCCTTAGGTCTTAGTTTCATTGTCCTCTTATGCGAAACAACAAGCAATTTGTATTTCAATTTTTTTTTTAGTTAAAATATCATAGCAAAAATCATAGCAAAATATAGAAAAAATATGGTTTGACGAAAGATGTTTCGGACTGCATACATGTTTAAAAAAGAGAAATATATTTTAAATATTGTAATGAAAAATCGCACCAGTAGTTCTAAATGTCTGAAGGTAAAAAACAAAATTAAAACAAAAATTTATCAGGAGACTATTCAGGAGTCAGGGTATTTAATATTAAATAAAATGGGGAAAATGTTCCTGCAAAATGCCATTTTAGTCTATAATGTTAAGACCTACTGAAGGTGGAAATCTTTAATAAATAAAAATATTAGGGTGGAAATTGAAAATTTCTTTATGGAAATCCTAACCAATTAAATATTTCTGAAACAAATAATGGGCAGGCCCGAATCTATAAATTTTGGGCCTCCCTGCAACAAAATCTTTAGGGCCACTTCACAGAGGCCAGCAGTGTATATTTGCAACGTTTTAAGTCTTAGTGCTAGTTTTTTCAGTTTTCCAATTTCTTGTGCCCCTTAAGAACGTGGGACCCCACCGCACTAAGGGTCTGAGGATACACAGATCTAGATCTGTAGTGGGGCAGATTTTCCCGCATTATTTGTATTGAAAATAAATCAAAGATGGCGTAGCAAAGAAGGGGGCAGTGAGAAAGTCCCCGAAAATAATCCATCTCTCTTGCGTCACGAAAGGTAGCTTGAACTTTATTATTCGAACTTTAAATTCAGAAAAACTCAGGGGGGGAAATCGTCTAATATAATTGAGAACCCGCTAAAATTAATCTCTGGAACTTCAATTTCGAAAGATTTCCTTAGATGAAATCTCGAACCAAACCCCTCCTTATAACGTAATCAAAGATGGCCTGCAATTACGTACTTCGGACTGTAATTTCGAAAAATTTCCATGTGAGGGTACCCTTCCCCTCCACCATTGTTAACAATCACCACAAATTAGAAAATCAACTTCGAAAATTTTCTGGATTTCCGAGGAGAGTCCCACACAGAAACGTTACCAGCGATAGCTTACATTCCCGTTTTCAACACTTCAATTTTGAGAAATCTCCAGGAAGGGGCTTTTGAACCCTTCTCCCCTCCTCTCCTAAGCCCCGAAATCACCAAAGATCATATAAAATGAATCTTTTAGAGTCTAAAACTTTGGAAATTTTCGGCTTAAAATCATGTTTTTAGAATTATAAATTTGAAAATTTTCGAGAGGGACCTGCTTGAACACTCTTTTCTCTCTCTCCCTCAAACTCACTAAAGATAATCTACAATTTCATTTAGGATTTCAATTTAAAAAAAAATTGCCTTTAGAGAGTCGCTGTGAATCCGATTTCTTCCTCTATCCTTACATAAAATGGTGCAATAGCATTTTTTGACTTCAGTTTCTACAAATCTTCAAATAAGGGTCTCCGAATTTTCACTCCGCCTAATGTCACCAGAAGTCGTTAAAATTGCGTTTTTAGAACCAAAATATCGTTAAATTATAATCGTAAAAACCCTCGCTCTTATTCAGATCGTTGAAAATTGCGTTTCTGGAATTGCAAACTTGAAAAATACATAGTGATAGGTAAGGGCAATACAAGGTGGTCATAACCCTCACTAAGCTTTAAAAGTATATCTGTGTATGTATATGCGTGTATGTATAATAAGTGCATTCCCCATCTCCATGAAGAAGTCCATTCTTGTTTATTATCATGCAAAAACAAGGGCCCCTCGGTAAAATTTGCTACAGGCCCCGCGCTGCCTTTATCGGGCACTGGATATTGGAATATATTTTTTGAACTACATTAAGTTGGAAGTTTTCTAATACTAATAGAGTCTAATCCTGTTTCAGCAAAGTCCATCAGAGTGAAAATCTCATTTTAAAGCCATAGGTAATCTGTAGCAACATGTTGTTACTAGTCCCTTGGGCTTTTTCAAAACGGGATTTGACTGTATTCTTTATCTTTACTAATAATAAAGCTGAAAGTCTCTCTGTCCGGAGGATGTCTGGATCTCTGTGACGCGCATAGCACCTAGACCGTTCAGCCGATTTTCATGAAATTTGGCACAAAGTTGGTTTGTAGCATGGGGGGTGTGCACCTCGAAGCGGTTTTTTCGAAAATTCAATGTGGTTCTTTTTCTGTTCCAATTTTAAGAACAAAATTATCATAAGATGGACGAGTAAATAACGAAATTATCTTAACGTGGAACCGTAACATGGGCACACGCCAATTGGCGAGATACGAAATTATCATAACGTGGAACTGTAACATGGGTACAAGCCAATTGGCCAGAAAATTCACCATACATTATTTGTAAGTATACAGGCGAACCGAAAGACCTTTTAATTTTTGTATTACGGGCAAAGCCGTGCGGGTACCACTAGTATATAAAAATAGAAGTGTACGGTGTCATAGGTCACCTTATTGAACACCTTAATAAGTGCCTCTGTTAGTGGAAACTTTTTACATACAGAAGGATAATAAACATTAATAACTCATCTGAAAATTGATGTTAAAATTAAAAATGCACTTTAATAAGTTTACAAGTCATTTTTTTTCTCCCTTTGTTAAATACATTTATTGTAAAAAATTATAACTTTTGTTTCCTTATGTTTTCTTTAAAGGCTTTGGAAGCTATAAAACAGGGTTTGCAAGATGAAAATGTTCGTGTTGGCCATCGATATGCATTGCTGACTCGCGCTTTGAGGATAGTAAAAAATGACGATGATGATGATGAATTCAAAAAACAAGTAACTGAAGATGCTAATGTAATTGAAGCTCCAAAGGTAAGCCTTTTGATACATTAAGTATTTTATGTATAACTAGAGGGCCCGACAGACTTTGTTCTGTTCAAACTTTGTAAATTGAAAAGTTAAAAAATTTCAATAAACTATCAAGTGTTTGAACCATTTTGTTGAAAAAAATAAGTAAAAAGAAAATGTTTGAAGCTGCTTGGTGTCAGAATGCATATATTTATTACAACTTGATTTATCTAATGCCCACTGAGCAGTTGTTTTATTAATTTTTTTCATCCCGTACTTGATGGTTTGTTCTTTCAGCCATACTCAAAGGAAAAAAAGCGTCCTCAGATATTAAGTGTAAAAAACTAACTACCCATCTAGAACAAACGGGAAATCCCGCTGCAACATCCCCCAAATGAAAAAGAATAAAACAATCGAAAGGATATCGTTTAAAAAAATGATAAAGGTAAAGACAGTTCTCTGAATAAGCGAAAATCACTCATCCCTAAAGATCTAAAATAAACACATTCTTCAACTAAAATGATTAAAAACTCTTTTAAAAAGAAAAACAATTCTTTGCAATTTGAAATATTCTGCCAAATAAACAAAAAATACAATAAATTACATTAACAGTAGCTTTAAAATGTAAACATATGATCATGCAATTCTATTGTTTATAGCCAAAGTCGCCATTCTACTTTGTTACTGTAATCCAGCCGATCAGTGAGCGAAGCTAACTGGCCGATTAGCGGTCCGATCTTTTGAACGAAAACTTTTAAAACTTCATATATTGCCTAATTTGTTCTTTCCACCAAAGAGGAAAATCTTACACTGCACTGATCTTTTGTGTACAGAACTACCCTGTTGTAATTTATCTGGACGAAAATAAAATTTGTTTTGTCTTTAAATTACATCATCTTTTCTTTTAATCTACGTTTTATCAATTCTCAATTGACATATTACAGTAGCAAATTTCATTACAAAAAGCAGAGCTGGATTTCTTATTGTCCTTTGGGAACGGGTTAAATATATATTTCAGTTCTCGCTCAACAATAGGTTAAAATAAATATTAATCAGTTTGGAGATATAACTGTCCAATGTTTAAATTAATTAATTAATTAACAAAAATTAACTTATCTTAAAATTCCATCTTCTTTTCCTTTAATAATGTACTGATTAGTTTAATAATCCTTAAAGTATTCTTGACATTGGTGCCAAAACTCAGATGGATTTGAGCCAAGAAATAAATGTAGCTAGGTACGGTACTTTCTGATCATTTGGTTAGGAAAACCTATAGCACCGATCCGGTCACATGGTTCAACTACGACGACAGAACACACGTTTTGCGTGAACCTTCCAGTACTTTACTTTAAAATATATCTCGGGACCTAAAATAGTTGCTTTCAAGAAATGAAGGCTTCACTCTCTCTGTCTCTCTACGTTTTATCTATTCTCAATTGACATATCACAGTAGGAAATTTCATTACAAAAAGCAGAGCTGTCTTTCTTATTGTCCTTTGGCAACGGGTTAAATATATATTTCAGTTCTCGCTCAACAACAGGTTAAAATAAATATTAATCAGTTGAGAGATATAACCATCCAATGTTTCAATTAATTAATTAATTTACAAAAACGTTTCCGATTCGATCCATCGGGCTTCGAAACCATGCTCGCCACAACTTAATTACACACAAAAAATTTGATCAAAATCAGTCCAGCCGTTTAAAAGCCTTATGGTGACAAACGTCCGCACAGAAGATTTTTATATATTAAGATTGGTACAGTGGGGTCTCAACTTACGTGTAGGATGCGTTCCAAGACTTTTCGCATAGGTCGAAATTTCACGTTCTGAAAAAGGGTATGTAAAAGACTTTTTAATAAACATACACAATTATTCAAAAAGGAAATTGTGTCTTTGTTTTTCATCAAAAGTGGTGAAAACAATCTTTAAAATGACACCTTGCTTTTGAAGTATTGAAGAAATTATTGCAACCCACAAAAAAAAAAACCTTTGAGAAATAATATATATGATAATAAAATATTAACCTGTCTCACCAGATCGTGCAATCTGATTATTTTTTCTAGTAAAGTATAGTTTTAAAATGTTTAATTTTAAAATTAAAAAAATTATAAATGTGTGATAAGTTATGAGATTTGTGTTTTTTACATTAAGGTTTTATTTGGTTTAATATTTCTAGATAATATTTAAAGCACTACTGTTAGTGGGCTCTTAGCATAACAGCCCATTTTGGGTAGGTTTACCATTTTAAAGCATTTATATGGTGAAAAATACCAATTACCTATCTCTTGCCTATAAAATTACACATATATATGTACAGTGTCATAAAACAAATCTTGCCTTTCACTAATTTTAAAATATTGAAATTCCTTTTAGGTAGTAATAAAAGGGCGTCTTTTTCCACGTCCCATTTATGGCCGTAGAAATGTGTTTATATCATCTTGCAGTACACCTGATAATGAGGATGATATAACTGTTCTTGGTGTAGAACAACTAGCTATTGAACACTATAAAGGGGAAGGATTTTCAGAAGGTAACATGCAATCTTTTTCATGTGATTAATTTTACAACATTGTTCCTTTGCTATCCTTAGGCATAAATAGTAATTTCTAGGTATTTAGAACTTCTTAAATGAACAAAGTACTGCTGAATATGTTACAAACCGAATTTGACATGATTTTGAGAACAGAAAATTAGCCTGTATAGTTGATGAAGAAATTAAAAAGATAGAAGATTTGAGGTTGTAAGAATTCGTCTTAGCAAAGAAGTAACTAATGAGCAAGTAAACGTTGTTATTGCATAAATTGCAAATGCTGTTTTAGGTTTTCATGAAGCCCCTTTATCGATTCATTAATTTGGGGAGATATAAACAATCAAAATGCAGATAATAAATTAAATAATCCATCTAATTTAAAAGTGAAAGAAGTCATATTATTCCTCATATATATATAATAGCAAATGATTGAGTAACGCTCCTGACGTCATCAACAATGAAACTCGCGCCATGGCATGATAATTTGATAATATTTTTTGGTAATGTTTGGCATGCAGGGAAATGCTTGATTGTGACAAGGCTGAACTCGATCCGGTAACTTAACTGTTTTGCTGGTAAAACTCATTTTAGGAGAGTGTAGAAACGAAAAAGTGGTTAACTATGAATGCTATCTACTGGAGTTTAGGGTTAATCCACTGGAGTTATAGGCTTAATATTTCCACTATCAAAATATCACCAAACAGGTGATTGCTTTGTTCAAATGTAGAAGAGTAGAAGCAATTTTCATCCATCTTACCTTGACAGGCGACTTTCTAGTTTGAAATAATTTTCAAGGGCTATCTAAGAAAAACATCCTATATTTAGGTTTGCTATCTTTTTCACATTGCTCCACATTCTTGCAATAAGGAAGTTCTGGAACCCTTATATGCAATTTTTGTTTAAAATGTGTGTTTTCAAGTAATCTGCTAAACAATGTTGATTTGTCATTGTATACTAGTATGTAGCTTTATTTTTATTTCTCTACTAGGTATTCATGGTGAAGGCACAACCTTTCATGCTATTTATGGCCTTTTGTTTTGGGACATAATATATGATGGAGACATTCCAGATGTATTTATAAGCCCCTATCAAAATCATCCATTGGATTTAAATTCAGATTCATTTTTTAAGAATAGAGAGAAACAGATCTTAAGCCATTTAGAAAGACTCCAAAGTTCTACAATTGAGGTAAAATAAAAATCAATATGTTTGTATCTATCTGTATAGTAGAATGAACAAGAATAAATTAAATTTTCTTTTAATGTGTTTAATAGAAACCTCCAAAGGTAATCTATTTTGTCATCGTTTTTTTTTTTTTTTTCTTTTTCAATTTGTTGAAGCAAATTGAAAAAAAAAAAGAGCTAATATCCTTTAATTGCTTTTCAACTAAAACTAAACTTTGATATCTGCTTTGAGTCCCATAAAAAACAAAGAGATTGTTGGAAGTTAAAATGTTATTTAAAAATAAAAAATATAATGCATTGCATGCACCTCATTAAATGCTCATTTGGTCTACACTATTTTCCTATTTTTTGCAATATACCTGTTTTCATGCCTGTTTTTTGACCTTTTGCCATTACATTTTTTTCTGCTTAGTTTGGAGCTCTTCTCTAAGGCTTTTTCATAGGGGGGGGGGGGGCCTGTGAAATTTGGTAAGACCTTATTTGGGGGATGCTGTTCAGTTTTGGTTTCCTTATCTTAAGAAAGAAATTATTTAATTAGTTTGGGTTCAAAGGAGGGCTACTAGACCAGTAAAGGTATTTTCAGATTTAGATTATGGTATCAGACTTAAGAGTTGAGAACAGAGGAGAGTCGGGGCATATGATTGAGTTGTTAAAATTTAATTATAACAACTCAATTATATGCCATGATCAATTTTGGCATGAAGGGCAGGGCCAAAGGTCATTATTTTATACTATTCAAATCTGAGACTAGTCTGGAAATGATGAAAAATTATTGCTTTATTAGAGTTGGTATCGCTTATCAGAAGAAGCCCTAGCAAGAAAAGGGGCAGATAGCTTTAAGAGGGCTATTGATCTTCACTTAAATTGCCTCGGCCCAGAGTTTGTTGCTGACCATCACTTTTGTAATTGTATTTCATGTCCACCAATTAATTTTGTGGAATTTATTTTAAAGTAAAAATATAATTCAAATGTTTTAACCATATTTTTTTGTCAACAAAACAATTCAGATATTTTTAAATGTTTTTTTTTCTTTGCTTTAATTTCTAATTAGTTTTTATGACTTAAAGTGCTTTGTGAATTCTTTTGAATTCTACAATAATAAATGTTTAAAATTTAATTCATATGATTTTTCACATTGGTAATGGATTCATAAATAAATGAAGGAAATTTTATTAACAAAAATTAACACAAAAAAAATGTTCTTAGATAAATTATGAAAATGGAAGAAATTCTTTTTGCTCAATATGAATGTTTTAACATTTAGTACCAAAGAAATGATTATTGTAGTGTTTTATTTGTAAATGAAATAGTTAGTTTCAAAAAAGAATGAAACTAATGCTAACTCATATTCTGCAACCAAAATACAGAGCATTTAAAACGAACTATTTGTGGTCTTCTGAATCGTCGATTTCTTCGTCCAATTTGTGGCCATCTGAAGTTTTAACATGAAAAGGCTTACTTTGATATACTTAAATCGTATTTAACTGAATTTAAGAAATATTTCTTTTAAACAATGAAAAATATTGCAAACAGGTGAGTGGAATACTGACAAAGTATTGTATGAATATGAAAAGTTATTCCAAAATATCAAACTAATGCATGGGTTAATTTTTTGTATTTTTAGGAAATAAAAGAAATAATTAAAGCTACATGGGAAGCTCATCACGGAGAATGTTCATTAGTTATGTGGGATAGATTCACTGATGTAGATCATATTCAGGTAAATGATGTATTTATTATGAGAATAAACATTTTAAATAATATAGTCTATGGGCCAAGCACAAATATCATTTCAAGTTCGTTTACCAATCTTGGGGACTAAGGGAACGTGCTTGAAATCAATTATTATTGATGAACTCAATATAAAAATGCAATGTTCCCACGCAGAAACTGTCTCATTAAGTTTTAATTAGTAATTGAAATAGGAACTGTGTTACATGGCCTATTAGCACTTACACAAAAAATGTTGTCTCTAGGTGGCGCTATTAAGCAAAATATTTGTAATCTAAAAACTTAAGAAACAGTTTTTCAACCGTAATTTTACTGTTTTACTCAATTTTTCGTTTTGAAATATATTAATACGTTTTAATTTACTTACTTTTATTTAGTAATTTTGTAACAAAAAAAAAATCAAAAATTGTATCAATCCGCAGTTTTGCATTACCGTAATCTCAAGATTTCTTTTATTACACCAGAGCCAGCGCACATAGACATTGTTAAGTACAAAAAATTAGAAGCCATTCTACTTCACAAAAAAGATATCAATAGATCATCGAATAGCAATAATTGACCTACAAAATCTTAAGAACATAAACAACTCTAACAAATGCCAATACATGTATAAAAATATTATAAAAATAAATATTAACAGACGATAAATTAAAAATGAAAGTTTATTTCACTTTCATATCACAATGTTTTATCTTTTCCTTTTTAATAATATTTATTTTTGATTACAGACAATATTTTGAGTTAATTTTTGACCTACTTTCTCGTTAAAGTAAAATAAAATAAAGAAAGACATGAAAAGTGGTTTAATGGGTTAAGGTTAATGTATTGTAAAAATATTGCTTAGTACAAAAAAGCCAACAATAGATGAAGTAATTAAATAAATATTAAAAAAATAACAACAATTCGAAAAAAGGATTTTGAGATGCGGAAAATGCATCTTTTGGTCAACCTATGTGCTACCCACCCCCCTCCCCCAATAACTTTTGAACAAATAGTATGATTCAAACAAACTTTTTTTTTTTGAAAGATCCCCCCCCCCCAACGACACCTCATTCCGGCATTTTATTTATTTAAACAGTTTTCTGTTAAACTTTGAACAGTTCAAAAACTTAATACAGTCAATTCACAATGACTTGAATTGAAAGGAACCGACAAAAAACTTCAACTTATCGGAATTCGACTTACCGCTAGTTTCGTTTTTAACATTTTAATATTAAAAACCATCGAATATTTTAAATAAATACATATAACAGACAGTGTTACAGATTTTAAAAGTTTTTAAGCACAATATGGGCAGTTTAATCAAAACTATTGAGAGAAAAAAAATCAAAAGCATGGTTTTGTTTTGGATACTCGCTGGAACCAATTGAATACTGATTTTACTTCAGGAAAGGTGCACATCTTCATTCCTTTCAAATTTGGATTCACGGATTCTACCACTTTAGAAGTTTATCTTTTTCTTTTAATATCATTGACAGAGTACTTGCTTAGACATTTTTAATAGTAAAGAAAACTCACTCTGTCTCTTTAATTTAGCAAATGATTGAACTAAAGAATGAAGAGAATGCATCTTAACTTTGGTCAACCTTTGAATAAAGGTACAATCATTTGACTTGACAGCTTAAAAGCTAATTCCTAGTCCAGCAACATGTTAAAGCCCTGGTGTAAGCAGTACAGTACAACAAAAGAAAACAAGCTAACTCATTTCCGCACATGTAACTACTTTATCGCACATTGGCTCAACAGGTGCTATTCTTGCTTTGGAAGGCGTGCAGGAATTGCAAATGAAGGTGAATTAATTTTTCTCTCATAGTCATTTGTTTCTTTCTTTTTTTTTTTTTTTTTCGTTCTTTCAAGTTGAAGGAAGTCAACTTCGAGATATTGGGAATAATTAGCATAGAATTAAAGACAAAGGGGTCGGGACTTGAGAAAAACTTCGAGTTATCGCGAATTGACTGTATTAGCACTTAAGGGTAAATTTAAGGCAAATATAAATTGCGAGCCCAAAGGTGGATTTGTTTAAGAAAATCTTTGTTTGAAGAAGCTCTCGATGAAAAACATTTTTGCAAAAGATATATATTTTTTTAATTTGCTATTTTAGGGGTAAATTTTCACTAATTAAGTTTTTTTAACATTAACAATAATGCAAAAAATTATTTTATGGCACCAAAAATTTTTGAAAATTGTGTAGATTCTGAATACATTCTCAGTTTTTGGGGACAAGAAATAGAAAAAAAGTTATTAATAAATATAGAAATACCATGACTCGTAGACTTAACATTGACGAAAGTCGGAGATAAATATGACTGAATCAAAATGAAATGAATTTGAAGTGCAAATGTTTTTATCAGGGCTGTGGAGTCAGAAGGAAAAAGGATCAATTCCTGGCTCTGACTCCTACCCTATCGCCTTGTTTGTGCACTAACTATCAAGCAAATATTCAATGCCAATGTTTGAATAATTTTATCCAGTGGTGAATATCTTTTTTTTTACCTACGGGCCACAACTCACTTTAATAGAGATCTCACAGGCCAGAACAAATATAAAATTTATTTATGTGATTTTAGTTTTTCTAGATAGCATGAGAAAACAAAGGAATGGAAAGATAATTACATACCAAAACTTGCTTCACATCTCCTACTTAACCGATATCATTTGGAGAAGAGGTGGAGGAGTTAAAAAAAAAAAACTGCTGTCATCATTACTACATGCTTATTTTATTGCATTTGTATTTCAGAAATCAATTTATGACTTGGCTTCAAAATTCATAACACCGAAAGAAGATTATTTGTAGTTTTGAAAGGTTTTAGAATATATTTTTTGTTTTGTAACACTGAATACATCGATGGGCCACATGGACCAGCTCCAAGGGCCACATTTGATCCACGGGCTGTAGGTTGAGCACCACTGATTTGATCAATGCTCCCAATTCATCAGAACATTGGATTGATTATAAATGCAGGCAGTATTGAAATACAGTGGAGCACTATTTCCCATTGTATCAGATATATATATAATGTACAAAAACTATTTTCCAGTGCATGCCCGAAAACTCTGATCTTCAAAGAGATGTACATGCAAGACGTAAAATTGTTCATGCACATAATTTTGCTCTAGTGACTGTAGCTGCATAAACTCTCAGGAAGAAAATAACTCTATACATAAAAACAGGATGGATGAATTTAGTGATTCTGACGGTAATACTTCAAAATAGTGTTCGCTTCTTGAAAAAAACTATTTTTTGACGTACATGCATAATGTTTTTAATGTACATGCATAATATTTTAATTGTACATGAATAATATATTTGATGTAATTGAAATTTGTCCGCCCCCTTGCTCGTCCTTTTCACTCCTCTTCATGTATCTCTAATGGTCTATAAAAAATTTATGAGACAATATTTTTTTGGGAACATTGTGTTTTTTTCATCTGTAGACAGTCAGGACTCTTAAAAATGTTACTTTTTGTAGTCCCTGAAATTAGCAAACGAAGCCTTGTTTCTAAGCATCTCTTATGCCTTCGTCCCACAGCCTAATAACCCTAAGAAGCCATAGTGCCAAAACTAAACTAATCTCTTTTTTCATCACACATGCACACAAAAGCTGTTTTAACATATATAAACTCATTCATACCTTTTAAAATAATTCAACTAGATATTTTGTTTCCAATATGTAATATAGTTAAAAGTTTTAGAAGAAAAAAAATGCACAAAAATTGATGGTTATTTTTTAGGTAATATGACTTGTAATTAATTGATGAATTAATGTTCATGTTATGCTGAAAAACTAATTACACTGCAGGTATTTTTAATGAATAAAATTTTTTGAAGCAATAAAGAAGTCAACAATAAAAAAAATTATACTTGAAACAGACTTATTTGCTTTTGCATTTTGAAGTCTGTTCTTACATTTAAAAATTGTTTTACTGTTGTCAATCACAAACACTTCACCCTTGTCAACCTATTTTTCCTCATGGAAATATATGTCATATATTAAATTCTAGCACATAAAATAATCAATGTACAGCATGAGACTCCAACTTCAGAAACTCAAAGTCGGAACGTTTTCCCTAAAATAGTTCAAAAAAATGTTTTTCTTCATTTTAAAATCCCCCTTTTTTCAGTTTTAAAAGTTCAAAATTGTTAACGTTTGGCAATTATTTCTTGAAAGTACAGTACTTTCAGTTCAGCTTTTATTTTTTCTTTAAAAAAAATTTTCAGTGCCACGTGTTATGCGTAAATAAGCATTTTGCTGCACTTGTGCAGCCATCTTTTAGCACCCACTTTCGATCAACGATAATTTTTTCCCTCATAAGTATGCAGTACAAGCCTACAGAATAAAAGTACAAAAAATTTTTTAGTAAGAACATGATTTATTTATTGTATCGATTAGTCCATTTCATCATAATAAAAAGTAATATCTGCGGACCAGAAACCACTGTTATCTCCAACTTTCGGTTTAGCATAATAAAGTATATTTTCATTCAGATTGATAATAAAATTAAAGAAATTTAGCATGAACGTTAGGGACCCCAGGAAAAACGTGACAAATACAGCACGACAGGAGAATTTTCACTATTTTTTTAATCATAACCGAAAATCCAAAAAATTACGGAATCTGAAATGGTCGGAGTCCTGAGCATTCCGGATTGGGGTCCCATACTGTACTTTCTCTCAAAAATGTTAGTCCAAATTGTAGTCTAAAAAGAGGTACATGCTTTCTTCCTTTCCATTTTATGCTTAGTATTATTTTAAATGCCTGTAAAATAAAGCACTATAACTTGCACTATTTTCACTTGAATGTAAGGTTCCCTATAACTCCAAAACACATGTCTGCAAGTTTGTGTTAATTAGTGCATTTAAAACGAAATTTATTCCAATACTACTTTTTAGCTCAAATATACTTATTTATTTCTTCCAAGTGGTTACTTTTTCTTTTTATTACAGGGTTTAGTTGGCTGTTTGGGAAATAATATTATTTGTGGCATTTGTGAAAGACTCGCTAGAGATTTCAGATTTACAAGAAGTGGAGTTCCTGATTTAGTTGTATGGAACCCTAAAACATTATGTGTGAAAGTAAGCATACTTCAAATGCATTTTTGTTCTCTCCAATGCTCTCCTGTTTTGCATAATTGACTGTGTTAAAAATTAATCATTTAGTTCACAAGTTTTTTTGATGTACAGGCAGTGCTGCAGTTGGGGCGAGGGGGGTGCAGTCCTCTGAAAATATTTGGTTTGTTATTGCAAAAACTATAAAAAAGTAATGTAAAGTGGCTTCAAACTACCTTTTCTTTTGATGAGCCCCCCCCCCCCTCAAGAGAAAATCCCAAGACTGCAAGTACTCCCTGTACTACAGCACTGCCTACAGGGTTTAGTGCACATTTGGGCTTTTGGTGTTTGTCCTTAGGACAAAGCCACTTCGAATCCAGTTGAAAAAAAAAGAAAGCCAGGGTTGCTGGAATCAAGCATTGCCAAAAGACGTTTTTCTGTCAAGCCCTTGAGTTAATTAAAGTAACTCCAAACGCACAAAGAACACTTTAATCAACACATTGTAGAACTCTTGATTTATTGATTGAGCTAACTGCTCTCCCTGTTTCTTGCAATTTTTTTTTTTTTTTTTTGGCTCTTCTGCCAAATGCCAACAATGCTGAAGCGCATTATATATCTATAACAACAGATATCTATTTAAAAAGAAAACATTCAGTTTTCGAGTAAGTCTCTTAAAAACTTCCCTAATTATACATTACACACACCAGAACAACCCACAACCCAGAAAAAAAATCTCATTTTTGTATGCCTCTGAGTTATAAAAAAATATTTCTTTCTTTTTTTTTTTTTTAAAGAAGTCATTTTTATTCGAAATGTATTGCACTGAATTGCATCACCCTCCGTGACTTGAAATGTAAACAAAAATGCTCGTTACTAATGCAAAACTGAGAAGTGTAATTTTAAGTTTCCATCCTCAAGTTTATATTTCTATTATTACTGTTTTATTATCATTTTTTTGTGACTAATGTTCCCTAAAATTATTTTTACCTCATTAAAATGTTAGGAAGGCATTTACTGAAGATTGTTTTAACTGTGTTCGTTTTTGATCAACCAACTTCATTTTAACATTTTAAATTTGTGTCACATTAATCTCATTTGAACTTCAAGCATTCTATTGATGAAGTGAAGCAGAAATGTCCCCCCCCCCCCCCCAACAAATTTGATTTTGTTGACTTCTAGTCAGGGGCGGCAAATAGGGGGTCAAGAGGGGGGCGGTTGCACCTCCAAATTTTTCACTGTGAAAAATAAAAAAATGGGTAAATTTAATTTAGATAACTTAGAAAATCATTTGCCTGCATTTTCAGAACAGAAAAAAACTATATCTATAACAACAGATATCTATTTAAAAAGAAAACATTCAGTTTTCGAGTAAGTCTCTTAAAAACTTCCCTGATTATACATTACACACACCAGAACAACCCACAACCCAGAAAAATAATCTCATTTTTGTATGCCTCTGAGTTATAAAAAATATTTCTTTCTTTTTTTTTTTTTTTTAAAGAAGTCATTTTTATTCGAAATGTATTGCATTGAATTGCATCACCCTCCGTGACTTGAAATGTAAACAAAAATGCCCGTTACTAATGCAAAACTGAGAAGTGTAATTTTAAGTTTCCATCCTCAAGTTTATATTTCTATTATTACTGTTTTATTATCATTTTTTTGTGACTAATGTTCCCTAAAATTATTTTTACCTCATTAAAATGTTAGGAAGGCATTTACTGAAGATTGTTTTAACTGTGTTCGTTTTTGACCAACCAACTTCATTTTAACATTTTAAATTTGTGTCACATTAATCTCATTTGAACTTCAAGCATTCTATTGATGAAGTGAAGCAGAAATGTCCCCCCCCCCCAACAAATTTGATTTTGTTGACTTCTAGTCAGGGGCGGCAAATAGGGGGGTCAAGAGGGGGCGGTTGCACCTCCAAGTTTTTCACTGTGAAAAATAAAAAAATGGGTAAATTTAATTTAGATAACTTAGAAAATCATTTGCCTGCATTTTCAGAACAGAAAAAAACTGATCGAGAATAATGGTTTGCCATAACTAAAGAAGTAATCTCTTCATATGGCTTAAATATTTTAAAATTGTGTAATCTTTGTTATGATGGTGCATCTTGTATGAGATGCCTGTACAGTGTTGAGACCGTGCAATTTTTACAAGTGAACTCCATGTCATCTTGCATGAATTTAATGCTCATATTATAACTTAATGCTTAGCTAGTAAGTGCTCATTGATTCCCTGTACTAGAAACACATTTTAGCAACTCGATATATTATATGCTTTCATAGAAACTTTTTGTAAAGATATGCTATTTTTGAAAAACTTCCCACATCAAAAGATACTTTCATATCAACTAATATATCTTGAGGCTCTTTACTTGACAATATCTGAGTGACACAAATGGTATTCAAGAGCTAAACCTATAAAAGCTCCCTAGAAGAATTACTGGAAAGCAATCTTCCCAGTGATGGAAAATCAAATATTATTTTAATATGTATGACTTTGTTTGAATTTTTGTTTACTTTAATTCCTGGGGAGCGTTTTTTGAAGAATGCTACACTTTAGCATAAAAATTTCAATCTCAATTATTGGATTGACAATTGAAACTCTTAGTAATTTTTGCACTAATGCATACTTGAACCAAGTGTGGAACTTTGTGACAGAACTATAACAGTTTTTACTGTATGCCAATGTAGAAGAGGTGACAAAACTCACATAAAGTTGCAGTCAAAATCTAAAATTGATATTTTGAATAAAAATATCAATTCAGTTTCTCAAGAAATTAATGCAGGATTTGATGAGATACATCATTAGTCTTAAGTTCAATATTATGTAGGTTGGTTATAGAAAACAAAAAAGAAAATATATTACACTTATACACTAGTGCAGCCAAAAATTCCTTCTGGAGGGTTTTTTTTTTTTAATCAAAAATACCTTCTGGAGTAGTTCTTTTGATCAAAAATACCTTCTGGAGGGGGGGGGTGATGAAAAATACCTTCTGAAGGGAATTTTTTGATCAAAACAGCCCTATCATATGCGTAAAGTACTGCATTAGAATCTGCATTTCTGTTAAAACCAATGGCTCTGAGGGGGGGGGGGGTGTTTTCACCTCCCCTTCAGAGCCAACCCTTCGCTGTGCCACTGCACTTACAAGAAAAATTTATAGTATGAGGGAAGAGGAATTGTTTTGTGAATTACGACTATACTTTTTAATGACGCAAAATAAATACTAAACCAATTTAATAGGCTTTCTTGGTTATTTTAAAGAGAGAAATCTGAAGGAAGTGTGTTTTTTAACATAACTTTCTTGCTTCCATTGTTTTTAGTCTGTTTCAATGTGGTCAGTCATTTTAAAGATGACTTTTGTATCTCAGGAGATTAAAATTACCTTTGAAGAGCAATGTGGCAAGCAAGACCTTGATATTTAGCTGTACTGGAAATAAAGCCAAACACTAGATATTGATTAAATATACAAAATTACAAAATTTTCTGTTCTTCCTGACCCCAAGAATAGCAGACTAAAACTTCAGTAAAAGATAAAAACTCATATCGAGATATTTTGTGAGATAACTTGTTACAAGATAAATTTAAAGCTTTGGTCGCAAAAATTTTAATTTTTCTTAACAAACCTACTTATTCTTAACATTAAAACCATTTTATTATTCCTTCCTGTTAACCAATATTTATTTTGTACCGTACTGAGGAAATTCATGTTCAAGAAACTCGACCCCCCAAACAAAATGCTGAAATGCCGCCCCTGCTTCTAGTACAAATATGTGCATATGTACATGCAGTAAATGAGAAGTGTACTCTGCAAATGATAAATTAAGGCATCTCTGTGCCTTAATTTATCATTTGCAGAGTACACAAATGATAAAGGGGCGTAAGTGCCAAAATTTAAAGCAAAGGGGTGTAAGTGCCAAAATTTTAAAAATGGATATAACTAATACAAGTAGTAGGAGAACCTCTCCTCTGTTTGGGGGCAAAGGATAGAATTAGTAGCTCTGGTAGGTGCTGCTATACAGATTGATTTAGAAAAATGAAAACCTACTTAGAATCTGAACTTAAAATGTGTTTTAATCGAACTTTATTAAGCCCACTTACATCCCTTTGCTTCTTGCTGCCTCAATTGTCTGAGGCTTCAAGCAATGTTGCTTTAAGTTCATTATGTTTCTCAAAAAGCCAGTCAATTTGATTGGTTCAGGTCAGTGGTTGGAAGTAAAGCCCTCGAACAGAGAAGAAGTAGCGACATTGTTTTCCCCTATTGTCTGGTGCCGCATCCGATTCTTATTGGATGTGACCGATCACGTGGGTAATCATTTGACATCTTGGGGCCAAAATATGAGTGCTTACCGGTCTTTTAACATTGCGTTCCCGCTATTCTTGCTCATATCTATTTGTTTGTATATTTATTTCTTTGTTCATTTTAGCATCTACTAACTGTGCCGTTAAGTGCGTGAATAGGGCAGAATCGGGCACCAAATTATATCATTTACCTGGAGGGAAACGAAATAAAGAAATACGTGAAATCTGGGTGCATTGAATCGGCAGAGATGACTTAACTTCTTTTATCCCCCCCCCCCCGTGTGCATCCCTGTATAACTCAATGTTTTTTTGTATATATTTTTAATATTTGTTTGTATTTTTAACTCACGTTTTTTTCCCCAACGCATCGCAACGTAGTTTAAAATATTGTATTCCTTGAGTTTTTACTTTTTTACAGTGAGTTCTTGTTCATTTCTTCTTTTAGGATTATTTTAACAGGATATTTTTTTGTTTTTTTTTTTGCTATTTTTGGTGTTTCATAAAGTATTTACTGTAACCTTTCCGTGTAAACACGCATTCACTAAATGGCCAGTTCCTTATTTATTTATTTACTTTTCTTCAACAATATCGATGTATTTGGCCAAAATTTAAAACTCATATTATTTCAGAGCAGTTAATATTTAAAACTTTATCGTCAATGCTTCTATTTACCTCAGATATGTAATCTGAATGCTTGTTTAGTGAATTCGGGAAAAATGCCAGTGAAACGAAAGCAGCATTTTGAAACAAGCAACTATTACTTTTATGTTTAACAGAATTCTAAGCATGCATTAATGGGCAGTACAAAATCAATAACACGAGTAATTAATTCATCTCTTTATATGTATTTTAAAACTTTTGTTTAAAATCTTAAGCTAATCTATTACTTTTATTCTATTGTTTTGTGAGCTAATATGACAAATATCTCCTTTTATTCATTGACATTTAAAAAAGAAAACAATCAATTATTCACGGACGTGTTGTTGAGAGAGTTGATGTTGTACAAAAACATTAATACTAATCCAATGTCTTACATTTTAACAATTTTGCAATATAAAACTTGAAACACTGACCGTATTTTGCTGTGTTGTTTTTAATAAACATGCTACTTCAATAAACATTTATTTTATTTTATTAAAAGGCAGAAAATCTTACTTTGCATTTCATTGCGTTACTCATTCGAAATTTTATTTAAATCCACTTTGTGTAGTGAAACTTTAATGCTGAAGACGATTGTTTATATTTTAAGTAAATGATTAAATACAATTATAAGTTTTCAAAGAATTCAATCCTTGAAATAAATAGTGAAAGTTTGTTTTAATCCATGAGTTTTATGGATGAAAAGAAAGTGGCTTTATTTTTAAATACTACATTGTTTTCAATTCGAAATTTCATTTAAGTTTAATAATAAAAACTTATATTCTATACAAACTGGAACTGCAAGTATCATATTTATATATTGGTTATTTTACTTTAAAATTCAAAGAATCAGTAGTTTAAGCCCTTGAAACATACAGCTTCATTTTGTGTCTGTGGGATTAAAAAAATCTACTTTTTGGTTAATAAAGTATACCTGCTGCGATTAATCAATGGATGATAAATTATTTGTGCTATTCTGATAATTAATACAATCATAACAGGGGTCTGTCCAGGAATTTTCACAGGGTCCGTTTTTTGTGAAAAACTAAATAATTTTGTGAAAAAATGAATAAATTTTGTGAAAAATCAAATAATTTCGCAAAAAAAAAAATGTTAAAACGAAATTTTATAATTTAGAGGTGGCACAAACTGCATCAATTAAACTTAAAGTTGAGTGTTTTCCTCTTCTACGTCGAGAAGATCATTCTGGAGTGTTTTTCTGATATTTGGCGGGGGGGGGGGAGCATCGCTCTCTCAAGTATCAATATTTATCTACCATTCTACATTTTGTTAAATTATACTACAAATATTTCTCTCCAGTATTTAAAATAATTGTAACAAAAAAATAAATAAATAAAATTCAGAATAGGGTTCAGCATTTAACTTTGTGACCCAAGACACTCTTAAAAAGCACAGAATTTCGTTTTAAACTTATAAATTCCGTGATTTTAACAAAAATAAAAAGTTATTTTAATTGTTCACCTCTTAACAAAGCGTAATAAACATCAAAAATTCGAAAAATCGGACTCCGATAGCGGATGCAAAGAAATCGCAATTCTCAAAGTGAAGGCATCAAAAGTATAAAAACGACTTGTAAAAGAAATATTTTTGATAAAATTATTTTAAAATTGCATTTTAGGGTCCTATGATAAACATTTCATTAACATCTGTGGACACAGTTGAAGCAAAAAAATATAAATAATAAAATAAACCATCTATTCAGCATTTTAATTTTTGACTCATAACAGAAAATGGAATTTTGCTTTAAAAACTTGAAATGAGAGTTCTAACAGAAATAAAGAGACTTTTCATTTGTTTGCATCCTAATAAAGCGAAGTTAGCTCGAAAAAAGAACAAAATATGACTCTCATATCGGATGTTAAAAGATAGCATTTTTTAAAATGTAGACATCTAAAGAAAAAAAAACGGTAATTAAAAGAGTTTATTTAAAGTTGTTAGCATCGAAAAATCAAAACCCATATAATTTTCTCCCAAAATAACAATTAAACATCGCACGGCACCATAAAAACGCAAATATTGACAAGCTAGTAAAATGATGAGAATATTTTCTAATCAAGTCATTATAAAGGTTCAACGCCAGACGCTAAGTGGTGATAATTTTGAAGTTGGTAACCCTATCAGAAGCGATCATATTTTTCCCCCACCCTTACTATCCTTTTGCAGTTCCAAGTTCATTTTGCAGATATATATTATTATTGTTTATTAAATCATGAGCGGGGGGGGGGAGAAAAAGTGCTTACCAATGCCTTTTCAGAAAAGTTTACAACAACACTGCTGCTAATTAGCTGTGATAAAACAAACAAACAACCATTATATTTATTTGGCAGTAGCAATTATTTATTGGGGAGAAAAAGTGCTTACCAATGCCTTTTCAGAAAAGTTTACAACAACACTGCTGCTAATTAGCTGTGATAAAACAAACAAACAACCATTATATTTATTTGGCAGTAGCAATTATTTATCGCTTGCAGGAGCATCGCAAGAGTGCCGATTTTTTTCTTTCAAAATTAGCCGATTTTGTATAAGCTGATCCCTCTAATTTGACTTCAAAAAAGGTTCCAAAATTTATTCGGTTTATACACAGAAATATGCGTTATTTTGCTTTCAGATTTGCTCTTTCAATAAACAATTTGTGACAGATCCGATCTTGTTTATCAGAATTTTGTGAAGGGTCCGTTTTGTTTGATCGGGATTTTGTGAAAGGTCCGTTTTGTTTGATCAGGATTTTGTGAAAGGTCCGTTTTGTTTGATTGGGATTTTGTGAAAGATCCGTTTTGGTGGATCGGATTTTTGTGAAGGGTCCGTTAACGGACCCAAATATCCTCTGGCCAGACCCCTGCATAATGTCTATTCTTTCAACACAAAAACCCTATTTCCATGCTTTCGGGAACAAGACTAAAAAATATTTCGCACAAAAATCGAGAATAATTGTAAAACATTTTTGCAGATGCAAAAGCTTTGATATCTAAATTAGTTTCCTTATCAAGTAAAAATTTTTAAAAAGTTAATGTACATTCAAATTTTTGTTATCTCGAAGAATCTAGGAATATTTATTAACAAGAAGTTACTAAGAAACCACTATTTCATCATAGCAGACAAAGGAAGTGTTTGGCCCCAACATGGCCGACAACTCCCCATGTCGCTACTTAGGAGAAGGATCCAGGGCTTTAGTTGGAAGTAGCATGCTACAGGTAGCAACTTTTTTTAGTAGTTTGTAGTGTAGTGCACTACTTTTCAAAAAAAGTAGAGTAGCGAGTAGTTCAATACAAAAAATAGTTTGTTGCTATTTCTGGAAACTACTTTTAAATTAAGTTATTAAAAAAACATTTTCTTAGTAGCGTAAGAGAGGGGATGGTATCCAGACCCAGACCACTAGCTTGAAGTTCAATCCTTGAAGTTAATTAATTAGACCCTAAAAATTATAAATTCTTATAAAATTAATTCCAAAATTAAACTTTTTCTCCTCTGTGTAATAGAAGTTTTCCTCATCTCATCAATTTTATGTAAATGTATGCAGATGTAAAATTTAATTCAAATTATGACTGCTTCTGTTTGCAATTTTCAAATAGCCAAATTGTAAAAATTTGAATCTTTCAACTTTTTAATCCTTTCTTACAGCAAAAATTCATAAAAATAGTTTAAAAAAGAAAGAAATGATAATTTTAAGTAATATTCTATTTTCAAATGAGCTAATTTATTAATCTGAGCAACTTTTCGCTTTTTTCATTTAATTCTCAGTGTGTATGTTTTTTATTTATTTATTTTTTAAAAAGTAGTGAAGTAACAACTACATTTCAAAAGTACTTTGTAGTTGCTACATTTAAAAGAAAAAAAAATAGTTTTAGTTAACTACATTTGTAATAAAGTAGTTGTAGTTTGCTACAAAAAAAAAAAAAAATCCGACCACTGGTTCAGGTAATGCTCTTATAAAAAATGCATGTTATGAAATCTTTGCAAGTGTTTTTGAACTGTAAAATAGAAGCATAACAAACAAATAAAAAATTCAGGTGTACCAATAAAGAACCTCACAGGGACGTAGCCAAGGGGGGGGTCCAGGGGGTCCGGACCCCTCCCTTCCTGATAGGTCACTGTCCCCCTGCACTTACATAAACAGAATTTTCCAAAAAAAAATTTTATAAAAAATTCTTTTGTCCTAAATATTTTCATTAAGCGGCAACTTTCTCACGTTCAGTTTTGTTCAAAACAACAGACCCTCTGGGAGTGGGGGGGGGGGGGGGGGGGAGAGGAGCGACAGAAGTCTTCAACCCGTGGTACGCGTCGCAGACCTACCCAAAGGAGACATTTAGTCCCCTGCCTCGCAAGAAAATCGCCAGCAGCTATCCGAAAAAGGAGACATTATAGTAGTGCCCGTCCCCGCAAGGAAATCACCAGCAGCTCGTAAGCAAACATTTATTGTTAACGAAAGCTTGATGAGTCATCAATGATGAAAATGTCGGAGACAGGAAATTTGTAGGAATGTTTTTGCGGGAAGGTCATACAAAGAGGAAAGCAACAGTAGGGTCAGCCGCCCTTGTAATATAGCACCGTCTTTTTAGAAGGTGCCTAAGGCTCCTAGAGTCGTGGATAGTGCAAAACTCTGTTAGATCGCACATTCACTTTCTCTATCACTGCCATTGGTATGGGTCGGTTGCACGGAAAATTAAAGGGAAAAATCAGGAGCACAATCATAAACACATAAGAAAAAATTAGCCAACCCCCACTGGGTAAGTTGTATTGCAGTTTTTTTTTTGAATGTGTTTTTTTTTCTTTTTTTTTTAACAATAGGAGCAATTTTATGCATTCTCTCATTTATGCGTTTCTCATTTATTTAAAAATTTATTCAGACAGAAATAGCATCGAATATCATTTCATTTTTTAACCAATCAATTCAATTTATTTCATTTATAATTTTCATTCGTAACAATGATGAATTACTTATATCATTGTGTCCCGGAAGCTCACAACTTTTAGCATTCATCTAATACTCTAAACCTAGTTATTTTACTAACAATACGGAAATATAAAAATTTTAAATTTCTACCCTTTTTCTTTGGAGGTAATATTTGCCCTATTTGTGATAATATGGCAGCACTAAAATTAGATCCCAAATTAGATATACTGTAAAAAGCTAATCATCCTTCGGTGACAAATATAAAAGGTTTATAGGTAGTTTGAAGCCTCAATTAGCAAACATTTTGCTCTAAGTCATCAGATGTTGTAATCTAAAGGTTTAAAAGAAGATAAATCTCTTGTAAAAACTCTAAGAAAAGTTGTAAATGCCTTTCTACAACATGGTTGTAGATTGTCTTTCTACAACCATGAAACTAATGTCTGGAAATTTGTTCTGAATATTAGTTCATTTTCATCACAAGGTAACAGATTTTTTTTTTCTTTCACTCTTTCTGAGCAAAAATGTACCGAAAAGAACTAGAATTTTTGCGAATGTTTTATCTCTTGTGTTTTTATATATGATTTATAAAAAAGGAAAAAAAGATTATGTATCTGGAGGTAGTAAAAAAAAAGATGCATAAATAAAGGTTAATACTAATATAACAAAATTGATTTCAGTGATATCAAAGTTTAAAAAAACAAAGAAATTGAATTAAAAAAAAGTCTGGATGTGTTTGATTTTTTTAGTTTTAAGTTTGGAGTGATTAACACATGTGTAAAGATGTATAAGTTTAAAGATACATATATAATTCACAATGAAATTATTTTAAATTATTATTTTAAAATACTAACTGAATTGTGTTCACGAGGTCAAAAGGAAAAGTTATTAATTAGTTTAACTGAAAATATGTATTTTCTTCTATCTTCTAGTTCCATTTTTCGAATAAAAGCTGTGTAATATGCATATGCTTCATTTAGCAAATTTTTTGATAGCTATTTACTGACTTCTTTGTATTTAAGAATTATTTAATAAGTATCTGTACATTCATGGTTAAAAAGCACAGTAGACTCCGAATGCAAGAATAATAGTTGTTGTTCTTATCCTCATATATGTAATAGCCGATAATCGAGTAATGCTCTTGACCTCATCAACAATGAAACTCGCTACACGCCATGATAATTAGATAACATGTTTTGGTAATGTTTAAAATGCAGGGAAAGGCTTTATTGTAACAAGGCTGAACTGGATCCAGTAACTAAACTGTTTTACTGGTGAGACTGTCATTTCAGGGCACTAAAGAAGCGAAAAAGTGGTCAACAATGAACGTTATCTACTGAAGCTTAGGGCTAATCCACTGGAGTTAGGGTTTAAAATATCAACTATCAAAATGTCACCAAACAGGCAATTTCTTCGTTCAAATGTGGAATCAATTTTCATCTTGACGGGCGATTTTCTAGTTGTTATATAATTTCAAAATATCAATTTAAATCATATCTGGATTTTTAATTTACAACTTTTCTTAGAGTTTTTATAAGAGATTTGTCTTTTTTTAAACATTTAGATTATAACATTTGAAGACTTAGAGCAAAATGTTTGCTAATTGAGTCTTCAAACTACCTTTAAACCTTTTATATTTGTCACCGAAATATGATTAGCTTTTTACACTATATCTAATTTTGGTGCTGCCGTATTATCACAAATAGGGCAAAGATTATCTCCTAAAGGATCGAACTCGGATGACTACCGCCAAATGTAGAAATTTAAAATTTTTATATTTCCATATTGTTAGTAAAATAACTAGGTTTAGAGTGTCAAATTTTGTTGTGATGATTCGGTACTGTTACTATCAGTCATTTTCCTACAGTTGTTGTTTAAATTGAAATTTTAAATTTAGAATGGAACATTTTGCACAGAAGTTGTTTTGAATCAACTTAATAAACTAAATCAAATCCATAGTTCCGTTCATTTGTTTTCCTGAAGAGGGGTCAAGACTATACATAAAAATACTATGTATATACAATGTGTTCGTAAGTGTATTTATTCATTTTCCTAAGTTCTAAAAGTAATACTTCCTCTTATCACCCTTAAATGACTCTGCATGCGAAACTCCTAAAATAGAAAATGTCCAAGAAAAATGTTTATTATCTTTGACGGCCTAAAAAATAGTATTTATAAACAAATTATCATTCAAATTTTCTTCAAAAGTTTGACAAAGAAATTTTATTGTTTAACTTAATTCATCGTAAATACCATAACTGATCCTTAGATATCTATTTTAGCAATACATCACAAGAAAATACTTATTAACGAGCAACGATACTTTCTATGTATTTTATGTGTTTGAACAGCTTTAATAATGTTTTCCTAAGCTTTTATATGAAAATACTATAAAAAAAGATGAAGATTAGAAGTATCATTCCATTTCTTATCGTTGAATGAATTCTAAAAATTTAAATGAATTAAGAAACATTTCGAGCTTTTCTTTAATGAGCCTTGGCGATATTTTCGTCCATAGAAGCATTAAATGCAGTCCAAAATCCAATTCGAAACAGTCAGGAGTGGGGAATTATGGAGCATTTATTGAGTTAGACAGTTGATAATGTATTCAGTAAGTTACCGCCCTATAGCCAGGGCTAAGGCAGAAATACATGAAATACACCGCCAGCTCAGTCAATTGACTGAGCTGGCGGTGTACTTCATGTAGTTAAAATAAATATGAGCTTTTTTTTTTTTTTGAAAGCAAATATATTGCAAAGCTTTAATTATCATACTTAATTACATCATTACTTAATTAATATAATTATCACATTTATTAATTGTAGTTTTGATTGGAACAGTATCAATTTATACAATTATCAGTTAATGCTTCTGATTTAGCATACTTCCATTTTTAAAGTTCGTGCAACCTTGGACCCCCCCCCCTTAACAAAATCCTAGCTACGTGCCTGAACCTCACTTAAAAAATAACTTGATGACGTTAATTATAGAATCTTAGTACCTTCATACAATTTCTGTTCGTTTTTTAATACAGTGAAACCTGTGTAAGTTGACCACTTGCGGTGCACTACTTTAGTTGTCAACTTAAACAGGTGGTCAAATTACAAAGGGCTAATTCCGTGCCTGAAAAAGCGGTCAACATAGACAGGTGGTCAACTTACAAGGGTGGGCAACTTCACAGGTTTTACTGTACCTTCATAGTGTCTGTCATACCAGCAAATTTTCAAGAACAAATTTTTATTTCCTCTTAAAAGCGCCTGCATTAAAGGTTCATCCACAGATGATGTTATGCATTAAGAGGGTAGAGAGGTACATGAAATTTTGATAGTTTGTGAGAAGGGGAAGGGAGGGAGTAAGGTGAAGTGACACTTAGAGAAAGTCAAATATGTTTTTAAAAAGTGTGACATCATTCATGGACAGCTTTTAAATACACAAAGTTAATCTTGGTTATCAAGACAGATTTTCAAGTTTCTATATAGTCGATATTTTTCTGATGTCTAAATCTTATTCGCCAAAGAAAAGTTTTGTTCAACAACTCTAGTTACTGGCAAAATAATAAATCCAAAACCTATGTCTTATTTATGCATTCAACTTCTCTTTTTTTATGATATTTATTCGTTTTTGGACAAGGAAAATTTGCAAAATTGTTGAGAAAAAAAATCTGGTTTATGAATATTTTTCTCATTTGGTGGAACATTAACAAAAAAGCTGGAATGTCAGCACATTTGACTAGCAGGACAATGAGACAAAAAGCATATGCTAGTCAATTTGCATGACATCTTGCATCTGTCATTACACAGCTATTCAACGATATTTTGTCAGATTGTGCAAAATATCACTTTTTTGTAATCAATCGTTCCTTTCCAAGCTCTGTTTACTTAGTAACTACTTACTGTTAGTTACTTACTCAGTACTTTGTTTATTAAAATGTTAGATTTGTATTTTGTGGTTACTTATTATCATAATTTTTTTATTTTGAAAATCCATGAAAACTATTTGTAAGCATAGTTAACAATATAAGTATTATTTATTCAGTTGTAATTTTTGTATGTAATTATGTAACATTCTTTAACACATTTTAACAAAATTATTTAATTTAAGGGGCTAATTCAATAGTTCTTACTTTCATTTATTTTAGATTGTCGAGGTCAAAGGACCTGGTGATAAATTATCTACTAAGCAAATTCTATGGCTAGATTACCTAATAAAGCTTGGGGCTGATGCTGAAGTATGTTTAGTTGAAGGTAAGAAGACTTTTTTCCCTTTTTTGCACATGTTTGTATTTTCATACTGTTTGAGAAACACACCATATTTGTCAACTGATTTTTTTCAATATTGGATTTTTGTTTTCTTGGGACTTCCCTATATTAGTTTAGAAATTTAAAATTCAAAGTAAAGGCAACAAATTCATCGCTTTTATGATTAATAGTAAAATAATCTAAGGGACTGTTCATAAATGCAGACCTGCTAAAATGAAAAAAAAAAACAGGAGATTGGGTGAAAGTTTCAAGGAGTAAACGTGAGATTTTAAACAATGCTATTTGGGGGGAGGAAATATAGTTTATAATTCAAAATATAAATTAAATAAATAATTTTGATAACATCTTCGAATTCTAAAAGAACCCTTGTAAAATATCATGAAAATGACAAAAGCTTTATCAAACATTGATTTACTCAAAAAATAAAAACGCTAATACAATTTATATTCATGTCATTAGCTCGGACACACTTATGTCACCTTAGCTACAATTCTAATTATGTTTAAAAAAAATATTTCATATAAGTTGTAAAATAAAGTATATACAGTGAAAAAATATTAACCAAGTTTTCTACGGCAGTACATTTCAAGAAGAACAATAAGCTTCTATATCAAACTCAATTTTTTTTTTTTGAGGGGAGGGGGGGGGGGGCTAAAAGCAAGGTATGTCAAAACTACCTGTAAATTTTAGCTCAATAAGCATTGTACGGTGTACAATTCAGGAAACAATCAGAAAAAAGACAAAAACCGATGCTAAAAGATTGTTGCTTTGTGTTGAAATTGCCTAAGCCTTTTTCTCACATGCATACGATATACAGTATAGAACAGTGGTGCCATTGGGTCTTGGAAAGGTTGAGAAGTTATGGCAGTGCCTGTTAATCAGGATTAGAAAAATGATTTTCCTTTTACAAATGAAAATTTCAATAAACAATTAAATAATGATAAAATAAAAAATTTGAAGAAAAACAGAAGTTGATATTCAAACGTAAAATGGAAGAAATGGGCAAAAATACGGGAGTCTCTCCTGTGAGAAACAGGAGAGTTGGCAGATCTGTTAATGTCACTTTTTTTTTCAATATATTTGACCCCCCTTAGTTAGAAAGTGTCAGACTTCTCCATACCCCCTCGTCTTTTCACAAGCCACGCCATATCACATAAACATACTGTTACAAAAAAAAAAAAATTCAACTAAAATGTGAGATATCTCACTTTTTATTACCGCCCACACTTCTACAATTTCACAACGCACACTCAAAGCATGACTTTGAGGACAATCCCTAAAGTCAGTATATGTTTTGTATATTAACTCTTATTATATCAAGTGCGTATGCCCTCTCAAAAAGGCAGCTACTAATGTATAAGTATTAGAAACTGATCTAGTAATAGATTTTTTTTTTTAAAGGAAACATGTATTTCAGAAAACTTTAAAAAACAAGTTAGTCTTTTAATTGAACATTTTTTGTCCTCAAGGAACAATACGGTTCAAGAAAAAATTTTGTGTGTATTATTTCCTAACTGAAGTTTTAAACATGAAAGAAAAAGTTTAGTCTCTACTGATCTGACTTAAGCTTAGGTGTTAGTAACTGTTTCAAACTTACATTTCCTCAGCTCAATATAAAAAATTATATTGTTGTATTTTTACTTTCTTCTATATCTAATATATAGAAGAAAGTATTGGATTCGTGCAAATTTTCGAATTTCGAATTTTGACGGATTCGTACGTTTTGAGGTGCGCTGAGTCCATTTCGACCATTTTTGGAAAATGTCTGTCTGTCTGTGTGTGTGTGTGTATGTGTGTGTGTATGTATGTATGTGTGTGTGTATGTATGTGTGTCACGTCTGTGTGTGACCAGTTTTTTGTGGCCGCTCTACAACAAAAACTACCGCATGAAATCGAACGAAATTTTGTACACATATGTGCCCCTATGTGAACTTGTGCCCATTAGTTTTTGGCGCGAATTCCTCCAAGGGGGGTGGAGCAATGGGACGTTTTTCGAGTTACGTGTGCTTGCTATTCCTCAGGAAGTAACTGGCGGAATCAAACAAAATTTGGTCCATATGTTGGTATTAACAGGAACAGGTGCTGATTCAATTTTGGTGTCAATAACTCAAACGGGGGTTGAGCTATAGAACGTTTTTTGTCGTCAATTGTGACTGCTGTATCTCAAGAAATAATGAACGGAATGAAAGAAAAATTTATCGGCAAGTAGCCCTTAGTGGGTATAAGAACTGATTTTATTTTTGTGTCAACAGCTAAAAAGGGGGGGTAGCGCAAACACTCGTTCTTTTTTTCCATTTTGAGTGCCCTATCTCAAGAAGTAATGCTACGTTCTGGTTGAAATTTGGAATATATGTGAATCCATATGTAAACAGGCTCTGGTTTAATTTTGACACCGATCGCTTCAAGAGGTGTTGATTTTTTTTTTTTTTTTGCGAATAAAAATATTTTTATTAATGCAACAATAAGAAAGATAAATCGTAATAGATTGTCGTCTGCGTATTTCTCGTGATTTTAATTGTATGGAAATGATAGGAAATATTATCTCAATGATTTAAAATTTTTAACTGTTGCCATCTTATGTTTGTTAACAAATAAAATATTTGTAATTAATTCAAGCAAGGCTTTTAAAATAACTTTCAATTTTCGCTCTTTGCTTTGCTTTTGCAATAATTCAGACATTGGGAGGGTCGTCAAGTTTTTGCATGTGTAATTTTGTTTTTGTTAGGAATATTGCTTCCTCGTCAAGCATGGGGAGGGATCAGAAAAAGGAAAAATATAGAAGAAAGTTTCGTGATGGCCACAACATACTAGTTAAACATATGCGTTGCATACTCTCTGGCACAATAATGCTGAAGTCTATAAATCCTGTGCAATTTAGCGTATTTTCATTTCAACTGATCTCCTTTTAACTAAGTTTTTTTCTTTTGGTTACACACAAAAGTTTCATAATTTTATGTACCAAAAAAAATTCTAAAGAAATTTATAATTCAAGACAAATCTGGTACTGCTCAAATCTTTTTGTTAGACATTAAATTTGTGTGAAGGATTTGTATTTTCTCTCTCTCATACCTAGCAGCAATGGTCAATGTGTATGTTTAGTTTCTTTTCTTATAGCTGTAGGATCAAAGAAATTACGAAAAGAATAGCATCTAACGTAAAAAAGAAGAAAAGAGCAAAGAAATCAAAGAGCACAAGAAGCTTAAAATATTTCATGTTGATGAATTTAAAAAGTTTATTTTTGTAAAATATTTATTACAGTTGATCATAGTTGTAAATAGATATAAAATTTTTAAGATTTTTTAAATAAATAATTTTTAATTTCATCTTTAGAATTCATTTTCAGTTTCTCATTTTAATTAACAGAAAATACTTACACACATTCATTACTTGATACTAGTGATCAAACTGGTAACTACTGGTCAGAAAAATATCTTGTAGTAATTCATGATTGATGAAAAAGTTAATGCGTTAAATTTTTCAAATAAAAAAAATTTAACCATATGAAGATTGAATATTAAATTTTTAAATACATGATTAGGAGCGAGCAAAATAAAAAATTTTATGTTCTATGAATGTGTTCATTGACATCATGCAACATAAATACATATTTCACTAACTCAAATATTAGTAAATAAATAAACTCATATGTTAAATTCTTCGGTGCAATAAAACTGACTGTAAATACAAAATAAAACTTATGCACATTTCTAAACCAATTCACCGGCATGCAATTTAATGTCATTTAAATTAAGGTATTTGGTCACAAAAAAAAAAAAACATTTTTGACAGACACTGCTAGAAAACTACATGACTAGAAAAGCATGTAAAATAAGTTAGCACAAAATTCATAATTTTCCTATAATTATATGCAGTATCAGAGTTCAAAAAAGTAGCCATTCTAAGCTTACGTTATTTTCTCTTGCCTCCATTTCTGTCAAGTGAAGTCAAGAACTTTAGTGATGTTTAATAAATAAATTTCCATTGACATATCTGATAGCTCAATCTACCAGTCTTACATAATGATACAAAGATATGAAACAACTGAATCCTTGTTTTCCAAAATAGAATAAATTTGGGTTGATAAAACTTATAAACTGATACCAAGTCAAAAACATGTAAGTAAAAAACACAGGCTGCAGACCCAACTAGTTTGCTTCAATTCATGTCAAGTAATGGTTTGAAATGCATACCATATGGTACATGCTTAAAATACATCTCTGTACTGTTAGTAAAGTATCTAACTTTTTGTGTTTGTGAAAAAGCTGATGGACATAAATCAAGAGCCTTCGCATGAGCTTCCCTTAAAGCTTTATACACACACATAGATTTTTCCTCGTCTATCAATACCTATGTCGCTGACAAACAGAATTTCACTGAGTTAACGTGTAGGACTCTCGTCAGATTTTTTAATTTCAAGCAAAAGGACGAAATGACTGGAGCAGTGCTCTAGCACCATATTTTGCCAGAAGTTAGGCGACAGCCAAATGGAAACCATTTGAAAGATGAAACAGCTTTTGGTGACAATTTCTCTCAATAGATTTCAACGTTGTTAGCGAAAAACCAGACTCTTGTAATTCTATAGGCTCCTTACTCTCCTGATATGGCCCCTTGCAACTTCTGGCTGTTCCCTAAATTCAAGAGACAATTGAAAAATATGATATTTCAGAGAAGAAAAATCATTATAGCTGCAACGACAGCCAAGCTGGACTACATTCTAAAAGAGGCCTTCTTCGAATGCTTCCAACATTGGCAGCACCGCTGGGAGAAATGTGGGGAGTCCCGAAGAAACTACTTTGGGGCTCATTTGGTTTCCAACCCTCTGGGTTATCTAGTTTTTTTCATCAACTAAAGGTCAAATACTTTTTTAACAGTCCTCATATATGTAATTTAAGTATTTAACTCAACTATACTTATTGGAAAAACACAATCATTATAAAAGACAATGCTTGCTATTTAAAGTTTGCAGAAAAGGAAATTTAACTTCTCCGATAAGTTCATTTATCAATAACTAGGGTTATACTTTTAAAAAAGTGATAACAATTAAAATCTATAGTAATTTACCACTCCAAGCTCGCTATCGCTCATTAATCTCCTAAATTCCAAGCAAGTTTCTCTAAGTTTGTTCACCAGTACAACATTATTGTAGTCTAGTAGTTGTGGCTTCAACAAACACTTACATATTCTCTTAAACTGTCTGGTATTATGTAGGGCTTGACCCACAAATAGACTGCAAGCTGTTACCATGCTGACTTTTTTGGGCTCTTGTTAGCACTCTCTCTCTCTCTCTTTTAAAAAAAAAGTTTGAACTTTTCTTGCTGAAGTCGACTTCTTTAAATAGCTAACATGAAAAACTCTTTACAACATGGATGGATCAATTACAGTTTGTTGTTGTAACTGTTACATAAAATAAGTATATCTGCTGTTGTGTTACAGGTGCTCAGGAGTGTTTTTAAAAATACTCAATTTTATCTATGAAAGTAGAGTATAAGCCCTGTATTACCTGCACTTCAAAGCATAGCACTGTTTTACAAATAGCCTTAAAATGTGCTTGTTGGTGCTGACTACACAAATACAAATGTGCATGAAATTATATACTTAAAACATGACATGCTTAAAAAACTACTTTTAAGTGTGCCTTGAACTTTTTGTTATTTTAATCTTCTTTCGCAAATTTTCTGTATTCTTGAGCTGCATATCGAGGGCATTTTCAATGTTGCACAGCAAGCTTCTGGGAGATTGGACTTCAACCAAGGATGGTGCTGGTGAGTTACTCCTGTTACGGAGATTATATCTCCTACCTCCAGTAGGTGTATCCTAAAATAGAAAATGCTCAAAAATTAGATGAATAGTAACTTTTTGAAAGACCAGAATTTGACAACAAAAAACATTTCTGTAGGAGAACGAACTCTATCTTATACAGTACGCGCCGCTTAATGTGATCACAGTTAATGTTATCATTCGCTTAATGTTATCAGAATCACAAAGTCCCAGAACACTTGTATGTTAACACACGTTAAAAAAGTCGAATATTGTAATCAGCGTCTTCGTTTTATTGTTATCACTTTTTCATAAAATTTCAATTTCTTCCCTGTTTTTGTTCCTCAATTAACAGAAATACTTAGGCAAATCCTGACGAGACTAACTTTCTGTATTTTGTGGTTTTTAATAGCAGTTCAAAATTTTTCTAGGAATGAAGCTACAAAAAGTTCGCTCCCAGTGACCACAGATTTCCCATAAGAAAACTTTCTTTTGCACCTAAAAAAATTCAGTCGCTGGACATGTTGCAGGCATTGATGTAGGACCTCCATTGTTGCCATTACTTTGTAAGCTGTTAAAGAATTGTGTTGAAATTGAAAACAATGCAAAGTTAAATTAAATATTAAACAACAAGTAAAACCATGTTGGAAAAGATGGAAAAGCTGAATGTGCTTTGAAACTAGTTTACGAATGTCTGGGAAAACGGTCATATTTTATTTAACCTATTACTATGTGAGTAAAAATTGCATAATTTAGCTTTAACTTTTTATACTTCAGATATTTCCATTTGGTAAATTTAAAAATTTATAACTTAAAACTGCTTTCAGTTGGGTCATTGTGATTTTAATTTGAAGTTGCCAAAATAAATGCACCTTAATTGGAAAAAGATCATTATTTTTGTGTATCCTGGATTCTTTTCGATTATTGTTATCAAATTATATTTGTCCCAAAGTGATCACATTAAGCGGCACCTACTGTATTGTCTTTTTCTACTCCTAAATATTATGATACCATTTTATCATTTAACTGTTAATGTTATCATTCAATTTGCAGCAGTTACTTTTAATGCTGTAATATTATGATCTCATCTGTACTGTTAAATTCATATTTTCAATTTGAATACAATCAGAAAAAAATAAGTGCAACTTCAATGGCAGCACTTGGCACAATGCAATTATTTCATACACATGACTCATATTAAAGAACTACCTCAAATCCATGTGTAGCAAACATATAAAAAAAAGATGGTAATTCCAGTCAACTTTCAAATGAAAATTCAAATATTTCAGAATGAGAATAAAATACAAATTTAGTTCACAAGTGATGTTAAGGAATTCAAAACTTGATAAGTTGATCATCAGAAGAAAAAAATCCATTTTATAACTAAGCAAGTTCACATAAACTTCATTAACAGGAAAGATAGACAAGAGCTAAAAAAGGAATTGCACCATTTGGCAACCAAGCAGATGGTGAATGCCATTTCTGTAGATTTTTTTTAATTCAAGAGAAAATCCCCAAAGGGGCACACAGTGGTTCAAGGGCGGAAAAAATAGCCATTTTTAAGTTATAACATAAAAAAAATATTTCATGCCGTAATTACTTAGCCCTTGAGTTGTAGTAACTTACTCCATAAGAGTTTTTTGAAAAAAAAAAAAAATTTGTTTTTACAAAAATAAGCCGAGATTGTTGAACAATTGTGTTTTTACTTTTTTCGGACGTACGCCTTATACTTCAGTTTTAATTCATTCGTTCAATAAGGAGGACTAAAAATTAATAAAAGTCATTTCTGATTGGTTTTTCACACTTATAGGATGCATATTACATCGTAATTAAAAATTAAAAATTCATCAAAATTGAAAACTACCTAAAATAAAAAAACATTATTTTCTTAAAAATATAATGAAAAGTATTGTGGAATATACTTTTATCGGCGGCTTCCGGTGGGCTAAAATTTACATGTATCAATAGTTTAATCCCTCCTGTAAATAAACAACAACATTTTAGCTGCGACCACCTGCGGCTGCAGTCGTGGCAGATGTTTTTGTTTGATCTTCGCTATTTACGAATACCAATATAGTAAGTTAGAAAATAACTCGTAACGGTATGACGGGGGTAAATTGCTTTTTTATCAAAGAAATTGGTCATCAAATTTGACATGCTCTAGACTAACGTATGTCACAGTTTCACTACTTTGCAGGAGAGCCTAAAAACGTTTGTTTACTGTTTCCGAAAATTGGGGCTTTTGAAACATTCATCAATAAATATAGAGGATTTTTTAAAAACAAATTTACATTGTTATGCCTTAATGCGGAGCATTATTCTACATGCAATGCAGCAGTAACCTGAAAATAACAATTTTCGGACCCGTTTGGCTTTAAAGAAGATATATGAGAAAGAAATTTTTAAAACTCATACAGAATCTATATATATAAAAGTGGACTTTGGTAAATTTGTTCCCTAAGATCTCAGAAACTACCCGGCAGATTTGGCTGAAACTTTCACCGTTTGTTCTTTTTGGTACTGGGGAGATTTGCAGACCAGTTCGAAAAAAATCCGATTGATAGTTCCTTTTTTATTCTAATTTTTCCAAATTTTCGCATAAATGCCCCAATATGACGGTGAAAAAATACGTGCACATATTAAAAATATGTGTCCATCGAAAGCGCTTATTTTTCTGCTGAAGATGGCATCTGTTAGAAAGTTCTAAGTTGTATGAAAAACGAGATATGAGCTTTTTTTGTTCCATGTTCGAAGGCTCTCCTCAACCCAATTCATTATTTAGTGTATCATCTCAACTCTCAGTTGATAGCTAGAATTGTTGTACTGTTCAATATTTTTGTGTTTCGTCTGACTGTTCGAGGCTTTTCTCAAGTCAAATCTTAAAGTAACTTTTTTTCACAAGATTGGCTAATAATAACTAGATTTGGCTGATTATTTTCCATTTAAACGGAACTTCAATTGTAATTACTGGGGTTTTTTTATAATTATTTGTGCTGATTGGACACCTAATCATTATCCAATCTAACGGCAGAAACCTCGCCAAAATTTATGTAAAAAGATTTCAGTAGCGGAAGCATTTGGCAGTTTTTTCAACTGTCGCGGTTTTTGAAGCCAAAGACTATGTAATAATGTTTGTCAGCTTTCAGAATGTAAACAAAATATCGCCAATCAAAGAATCTTTAAAAACTTTTTTTACTGTAAAATAATCCAGCAACTAAATTAGGCAAATCCACAAACAGCACAAAAACTTCCATTAATGTGACTTTGTGCACAAATTCAAACCAACGCCAAATTTTACTACTTATTTTGGAAACATTACGGATGAAATTGTTTAGCGCCATTTTATGGTGACCAAAAGTATTTTAGCATATGGCGACAATATCTATTTAACAAAAATTAGAAACATACCGTTTTACAAAGTAAGGAGGAGGAGCATTACCCAAGGTATCACAAAACGATTTCCGCAAATTCGGTAATATTTTAAATCGCACCAAGAACCCACAATAATTAAAATTTTCCAAAATAACTAAAGCAAGTTTAAGGGGATCACGGGCGTGCGGCTACATTTTTTTTAAACAGTTCGTTCTTCAATAGACATACAGAGAAGGTAAGGCTCAATGTAAAAAAAAATAATAATAAGTATTAACTGATAAATCTTTTTAAAAATGTGAAGTTTAATTTCATATTTCGGAAATTCTTAACATTTGTATACGCTTAAATTTCATGTTTTCATTTCTAAATGAATACTATTTTGCTCTTTTTACTTACTGCTACTTTAGTTTTATGAGTAAGGAAGAAGCTAGATTTTAAATCACGTCAAAAAGGTGTGTTTTAAGTTCTTTCACTTAAAACAGAAAACAAATGCAAGTAACGATTGTTTCTCACAATTATTGCTAACCCAGGCAACGCCGGGTATTTCTTCTAGTTCTATATAAAAAGTTAAATAACCATTCTGTTCATAAAACAATGAAATTAGAAAATCATTACACGTTTGAAATTTCTAATTTCCTTTTTGAAATCATTCTAGTATGAAGCTGTTCTCAGTTTGTCAACATTGCCAGAAAATATTGTTCGAGGGTATCAATTGCAATAAATAAACCTTGCGTGTGGCATACGACTGATTTAATTAATATTTTTCACTAAAAACAGAAATGAATTTGAACAACAGAGAAACCCCGATTTCACGTTTCTCAGAGGCCTGAATCAAACATAAAATGCATAAAATATGGGAAAACGTAAAATACGGGAAATTTATAAAAAGCAAAAATTAGATAAGGAAACAAAAATAGTAATAAAGGTTGCTACGATGACGCTCATAAAATGTAAAAATGTGATATTTTGTGAAAAGAACATTATTGTACACACCAGTTTAGATCATTCTAACACATTAAGTAACGAATTCGGGCGTTTAGGTTGAAAACAGTCAGTAATAATGAGTCATTGAATCCAAAGTAAGTACAGCATCTTCCAGGATTGGAACACTTTGCAAAGTTTTTTCCTGGTCTTTATGACAAGGAAAATAGTCTTTCACTATTATTAAGCTTTTAAATGCAGTATTGAAAGAAGAGACGAGTTGGGTTTCCTCTTCTTCTTGTTCATCTTCATTGGCAGCCGAAAAGTCCATAAGGTCAGCTACGGATGGAGTAGAAGCGTTTGTTTTCATGGATTAACTTTCAACAGATTGGATTATGTTTAAAAATGCTCAGATTGAAAACCTTTTCTTAGTTTGAAAACATTTTTTCTCTCTTTTTTTTTTAACTGCCAAGGGAAAACGTAAAATGCGAGAAATTCATAAATAACAAACTTTCCATCCGGGTTAAATTAATATTATTAGTGTACGGAAAAACTGGGACCTGATGATAAAAAACTTAAAATGTAGGGAAAACGTTGATTCGAGGGACGTAAAATCAGGGTTTCGCAGTGAATACGATCAGCAAGCATGAAGATAAATATTACCATGCAACAATTTTAACAATTTTCCAAAACATTTTTTGAGAATATTCAAAGTTATTGAATTTTTTCCACTTTTTTGTTGTTTTGAACCACTGTGGGGCATAGCGACAAACCTTCTGGAAACTGTTTCATTTACTTTTGGTCTATGTATTCCGTGAACACAGTTCAATTGTTTAACATATCAGGATTGCATGACTGTAGTAACAACTAGCCAAGTCAACGTAACGTATCTAGTTTTAGTGTTGCAAGTCTTTACTCACTAAAAATCATTAAAAAACATTAACTCGAGTTTTATTTGAAAAAGGCAAATTGAGGCAGTAAGAAGCAAAGGGATGTAAGTGGAGATTTTCAAGTTCTGAGCAAAACAGGTTTAAAGATAACTTCCTAGATAGGATTTCATTGATTTTTTATTATATAAATCATTCTGTGCAACAGCACCTACCATGACTACTAGTACTCTCTCTTGCCCCAAGACAGAGGAGAGGTTCACCTACCATTTGTACTGGTTATCTCAAAATTTTTAATTTTGCCACTTACAACCCCTTGCTTCTAACTGCCTCAATTGTAGTGTTCACCCAGTGTAATGTACTAATTGTAATAGTCTTCCTGGACTTACCCTTTACCAATGTATTCGTGCAAAATTGTAACCTTTATAAGAAAAATTATTAAATTACATAACTTGAAAACACTGATATATCAAGCCACTTAAAACTGAAAGGATTTCTTTCATTAGTATGAAAGACTGAAAAGTAAATTAAGTAAACACTTTTTTTAAATGTTATCTATGAAGAAAAAGAGAACTTACCTCAAGAGCATCTAACGATATGTTTCCCAAAATAGCCTTTTTAGGTACAGCCTCTAAATTAAGAGAAAAAGGGAATGTTTGAATTATGCAACTCATGCACAAGACTTACAACAGAATATTTCATAATTCAGGAGTAAGAGAAATGAATTAGATCTACAGACATAAAAATCCATAGATTAACTTGCAAGTGTAGTAAAGAAAAACTGACAGCGATGTGTTTGTTCACACAATCATGCAATTTCAGTATTTTGCATCCTATTTGGGTCACATGTCTCACATATTTTAATTGATAATCTTTAACAAACATTTTAAAGTTTTAATTACCAAATTCATATAAATGAAATTTATAACGAATATTCTGATCTAAGTCTCAATTGTCTTATGTACAAAATAATACTGTTTTTTAGTATATTTCTTGAAATCTAGCCAACTTTCCTAGTTTTTGCCAATTTTGCCGTTTTTTACCAGTTTTTGTCATTGTCCTGGCAAATTATACCATTTTGCTGGCAAAATGCCCAACCCTAGTTATGCTTAAAATGCATATTTACAGTGAAATTATTACAAAACTGTTGGAAAAATGTTAGTTGCAGAAAGTTGCATTTGAAAACTTGGATAAAGTGTCGAAAAACACAAGACATGGAATGCAAACTTTTCCAATGTAGGAATACATGAAAGACTAGTCATGCATTATTGCTATTTTTACTCCCTCCCAAAAAGTATGATCCCAGGGTTCACTCTAGAGCACAAGGGGATCGCATGATTCCAGCAACTTTTTTACAATAACACTCATTAAAAATCCCTTTGCACAGTGTTCATCATTAGCAGATTATGTTAAAAAGATCACAAAATTTCTCTTCTCAGATTTTTCATAATTATTTTGAAAAGACAGCCACTCTAAAGAGGATGGCTTACGATAACTTTCAACTGCCATCTTATTATTATCAATGAACAGAAGACTCCCGGAATTTAACCACAAAGACACAGGAAGAAAAGATTAATATTGCTTTACTCTTTTGGTTTACTGAATGCTGAAACACTTTTGGAACGTTTAGTTTATCTTCTGATCCTAGCACTAACCCTAACGTATTTTTAAAACCCATTTTTCACCAAAATGCTTTTTTCTGCAATATTGCCATTTTCAGACTTTTTTCTTTGGAAGCATTGATACATTTTTCATAACAAGTGAAAACACTTCATTAGCGCACCATTTTATAAATAATTGATTTTTTAGAAAAAAAAAATATTGTGTTCGTAACAGACATTGTGGGATTATGTTGTTAATCTTTCTTTAAAAAAAATAGTTGATATCTCTAAAGTAATAAGATTCTTTGTTCTAGCAAACAAATGAAACTATCTCTTTTGATGCTATGCTCATTAAATAAATTTTGTGCCATACAATATACAACTATTTTGTTCACTTAATATTTTTCTAGAATGTTCAAGCAATTAACTTAGCTGCAGAGGGGAAAAAATACTCCTACCTCAATTTTAAAAATCCCACTAAAATTTTTTGTTGTGGTGGGAAATCTCACTTTACTTTTTTTCCCTACTGGGAACTCCCTCCACATAGTGAAGTCTGCCCTCCACATAAAGACTTAAATTTTTATCCCTGGCAATTGTGCTACCAGAGAAGTTCTAATAATAGTGTTAAATAAATGAATAATAATTTAAAATTAATATTTACTTTTGGTATAAATGGACCTTGGTTTACTGCTTGATTCTTCTTTGGGAAAGGATTCTATTTTTTCTGCAGCCTGATCCTTATCCGCAGAAACTGGTAATGAAAAAAAGCAAGTTATGAATATTCTTTGTAATTTCTTTTTCAGAATTTTATTTCTTTTGAACAATGTCCTTCCCTAAAGGATGTCCTGTAAGTTCTTAAAAGCATTAATTTGTACTTTTAACTCCATTGTTTGAGCATTATATTTTGATCTTACGAAATTTGACGTCATTAAATATGCAATACCAATACAATTATAATAACTCTACAACAAAAAAATTTGACGCACCTGTTGTCAGAATAAAACTATGTTTCTTTAGTGAATTTTTTACATTATCTTGGGAAATACATCGAATTGTAAATAAATATTTTTCAAATTGTGCTTTGGAGTTTGATTTCAGATAACATTTAAATGCTTTAAAAAAATTTATGTTTTTAAAAAAAAGTGCTTTGTTTCACCACATGCTATTTAATTATTAATTCATTTATCGTAAACGCTTGATTTTGAATTGTAAGTAACTAGTTCTTAAAGTATTTTTCAGAGTATTAAAATGTTAAAGCAATAAATTGACAATTTAACTCTTATTTGTTTAAAAATTTCAAATTTATAAATATCCTTAGAATAAAGAAACATTTAAGCATCTAAAATTTACTGACTATTCGATTCTAACACCATACTTAACATCAAATATGTTAAAAGGTTACAAGTAAGTAAGATACAAGTTTAAAAAATGTATTCAAAGTGCTTTTTATTTTAATTCAACAAAATCAACTTATTTTGCAATAATGAAACGTTAAATCAAAACTTGCCAATATTAAGCACCAACGTAATCCGGTTAGCCAGAAGGCTTTCTATTTTGACAGTAACAACAATATCCCAGGAGAGTCCCGGCTAATCCTAGACACATGGCAAGTCAAATTATTGGGCATATCTAGCAAGGCCTTAATGGATGGTACTGCTCTGAGTTAAGAAATGGGATTGTTTGCAAGACAACATGAGTCTGCACAAACATTTTAAAACCATTGCAAGCAGCATGGTATGTTAGTTTGACGGCTATGGCTTCAGCTACCTTTGATGCTGCATCTGTGATTGTAGAATATGGTTAAAAGTGTAATATAGGTCATTTTAAGATGCATATTTCACTATGTTAAGTTTTCAAAAAATATTTGTTTTATCAATCTTTTTCTCAAACTTCAACATAAGTTTTCTTTAGAGCTTGACTATGTTGCAGTATTCTTTCAAAAAAGTTTTTTATATGGTATGATTTCTCACTTTGTCCATTTTCAGAAATGAAAAATGTATAGGAATGAACATGCACTAAAATATAGTTCCACAATAAAGTTTGCTTAAAAACATTTCGTGACAGAGACAGCATAAAAGTCAAATAAATAGCTCTCTAAAAGTGAATGAAAACTAAAAAGACAATCAAAAACACTCAAAAAATAAGACATGGAAAATGTTCTGTAATGATCTTTATTTCTACCCCAGTTGGCCATATATTCTCCCTATCATTTGGGTGCTTTGCTGCATATCCAATGGACTCCGTATTTAAAATATAAAAAAAAAACCTAAACCACAACAAGAAGACTTAAAAGTTTTGCATCACGACAATGCTTTTTCGAAATATGCTGTTGTTAACACACATTTTTTGAAATCTATTTAGGGATAGCTTTACAAAACTAAAGTCACTCTACACAAGTTTTTTCTATTGTTGGAAGCATCATTTTGCCATTTTGATTAATGAGTGCAATGAAAGAAAATTTGCTATCAAATCTGAAGTGGTTTCCCAAAAATGACAATAAGGCAAGATTTTAGCATTTGGAAATATTATTTGCAAAAAGACAGTCATGCCTGTCCCTAGAGAAGTCAAAGGCAATAATAGGTAAATATCTTGTTATAGTCATAATTTTGTTACAAAAAGTTAAATACAGTAGGACCTCATTTTAAGTGTGTTTATTTTATGCAGACTTAATTATACACGGTTTAAGGTTTAACATCTTGATTTTGTTTTACACTGATGAATTTTGATTTTCTGCAGATACGTCATTGCAAACAGATCACATTTTTCCCTGCAATGATAACATGCAATGAACTGCACTTAAGGGGGGATGATAAACAAGCTTTGGCCACTGACATTTTTTGAGATTAGTTCCAAAGCTCTTTCTCATTAGTAGTAAAGTTATAAAATTCATGCATCTAAATATTGTCCAGTAAATTGATGCATTTTGTACCATGAAGCCCAAGTTTTTCAATCATGGTGACTAAATTAACAATGAGAATACAAATAGAAACTTTTAAATTCTAAAATATGGATTACATGTAACTAAATATAAAAGAAATAAAAACTTCCTCGACATTCTGTTTTTCTTCTCCTTCCACAATACAAAATGAAAAATAAAAAAGGACTTATGGACCAATTTAATGCAAAAGGGGACTTTCAGGGACCAGAAGGGTAAAAAGGAACTTAATAAGAGTCCTCTTGTGTATAATGCTACCAATTTACTATTTGTCTTTTTATTTTACAAAAGACTGATAAGAGAAAAAAAAAAGAAGAATTATCCTAAAGCAAGAAAATATTTCAAATGTTCTATTTATATTTAAATTGAAGTTACCTATACACCATGATTTGGATGCTTAGCTATATCTTTAATCTAAAATACTTGCAACAGTTTGATCCAGCACAAATGCAAAAGAATGAATAACACATCAAATACTTTTGCACAAAATATCAAATGCTCATGCATTGAATACTTTCAAAACAATCATTCATGCATTTTTCTTTTTAATTTGATTACAATCAAATTTCACTAAGTTTCTCATATCATCCGAGGTTTACAAAATGATAGAGAAAAATATTCTGAAAAACATAAAATGCTAAATATACAAGGTGCCCGAAAAAGACTTTGCACATTTTTAAAATTTCCTAGAAAAGCAACAAATCGTCATATGAATATGCAGTTTGCGCCATAATACTTCACATGTTCAAAAAAACTTTTATGACATCATAAATAATGAAAATAAAAAATATTCATAATTATAAGTAATACATAATTATAAGTAATTGCTATATCATCCCAGTAAGGAAAACAAACTTCTGAAAAAAAAAATAGATAAATGATAAACTTCATATATTACGTGCTTAATATGTGTAAAACATCTCCATAACAATTCTAAAAAAAGCAAATTGCCATTCATCTTCCAAGGTTCATACATATAGCATAGAACTTGATTTTTCAATCTTCAAGGCCAAAACATTTCTTGTGGCAGCCACCAAACCCTGACATATCTCCTAACGTGACTGAAGATGCGTTTTCAAGAATTCAATTTCAAAACATTCAGGAAGAAAGGTATTCAAACACTCATCCTGTGTCTTACCTTAACTTTATCACAAAAAACTGACTAAAAATTACATCATTCAGTTTTCAATTTTAAAGGATTTCCAAGGAAACAAGATTCATAAATTTCAAAACCCCCTCCTCCCCCTTCCTTCTCTAATGTCTCCAAAGGCAACCTAAAATAGTGTTTTTTAAAATTTAAATTTTTAAATATTTCATGGGGAAGGTCTCTGAAACCCTTTTTCCTAACAAATGACCCCTTTCTTTAGCATCAGAACAATAGCTTAAAATTTCTCTTAACCACAAGAGCATGAAATTGATTTCAGTTTCGAAAAAAATTCCGGGGAGGAATCTCCTCCCTTTTCCTATATCGTTACCAAACAAGGCCTAAAATTGAGTTTTAATACTTCAATATGGAAAAAATTTTCGAAGAGGTCACTGAATCCCCTAACGTCACCAATAATAGTCTAAAATTGCGTCTTAAAAACCCTCGATTTTGAACGTTTTTCCCCAGGAGATCACCAAATTCCTTTCTTCTCCATTTTTATCAAACATCACATAATTGGGACTAAAAATTCAGAAAAAATTTTCTGAGAGGAGCTCCCAATTCCCTATCCTTACCAAAATTAACCTAAACTTATCTTAAGTTTTAAAAACAATTCAGTAGGCAGGGAACCTCTGCCTCTTCCCCTTTCCCTTTATTTTACACAAAATTGTCCAAATTTGCGATTTTAGAAATCAGCTTTGAAGACTTTCCCAGGGGGCAGTGCGGTGATTGACCTCTAACGTCCCTCTCCTCTCCCCCCCCCCCCCCCAACCTTATCTCTGTACCAAAACTGCTTTTTTAAATTTCAATTTCGAAAAATTTCCAAGAAGGAGCTCCCCAGTTACCTACAATTCCATTCCACTTGTGACACCCCCAAAACGTCTGGTTTTTTGCATGTAGTTCAAAATTCCTTTTTTAGAACTGATAAATTTTTGACGCATTTTCCTTTTTTGTCTAAGCTATAAATTGTGCACATAGGCAGGCTCGTACAGGGAGAGGAGGGGGGCAACCGCCCTCTCACTTCCAACGGTGAAGGGGCTTGCCTTCTCACTCCTCAAATTTGCACAATAATGATTGACAGAAAAATGAATTTTTACTGGGTGGATTGATTTATTCCACGAAAATAAAAACTAAAAATGCCAACTGAATGGACTTTTCTCATGTTATTTCACGACAGTTGATCTTTGAATTGGAAGAGGGAAGTCTACGGTGGCTATCCTTCCCAGTTTTGGAGGCGATATTACATGCTTTGGATGTCATTTAATCAGTCATATTAAAATCCCATAATATTGTCCAATTTTACAAAAAAAAAGGGAAGAAAAAATCAGCGTCAGGGATGCCGTTCCCTAACTCCCAAACTTCTTTTGCCCCCCCCCCCCAATTTTCTCTTGCACTAACCACACGTGATTGGGCATAAAGATTCTCAGGGCTACTTTTCTTACGTTCTTAAAATTTACTTATTTTTGTGACCATTCATTCATTTCTTAAGAATGAAAGAAGTAAAAATCAAACATGATATAGAAATTTAAAGGAAAACAGATAATTGCGGCAGTTCGAATCTTTGCCCCAATCAGAAAAATCGGTCGCCACTTCTCAAATTTGTACAAACCGTTCTGGAAAGGGCCCTGCAAGTGCTAAGGTCAGCTCTGACCCTGTGTACCTAAACTGTGCCAAATATATATCCTCCCACACCTATTAATGCAAATGCATGCATGCAAAAATAAATACTATTGGAAAGATAAATTACGAAACTTCCTGCACTTACCTTGTTTATTTAGATCAAGTTTACTTGCCAATGAATGTCTGGACTCTATTGGAGAAACAATCAATTGTTTTGATGCAGCATCTTCAAAAATAACAAAACCTCAGATTATTAGCAATAGTAACAAACAACTTTATTGGCACAGAAATTACAAACACAAACTTTTTTTTTTTTAATGTAACAATCACCACTTGACAAGCATTTGACTTTCTCAGGCAATAACTTACTGGGGTATCTTAAATTTTTTCAGCAGTGGCTAAGAACAATTAGTCCAAATCTTTATGCTTGAAATGAATAAATATTTATGAATCAGAACAGGGGTCTGGCCAGAGGATATTTGGGTCCGTTAACGGACCCTTCACAAAAATCCGATCAACCAAAACGGACCTTTCACAAAATCCCGATCAAACAAAACGGACCTTTCACAAAATCCCGATCAAACAAAACGGACCTTTCACAAAATCCCGATCAAACAAAACGGACCCTTCACAAAATTCTGATAAACAAGATCGGATCATTCACAAATTGTTTATTGAAAGAGCAAATCTGAAAGCAAAATAACGCATATTTCTGTGTATTAAACCGATAATTTTTGGAACCTTTTTTTAAGTCAAATTAGAGGGATCAGCTTATACAAAATCGGCTAATTTTGAAAAAAAAAATCAGCAAGCGATAAATAATTGCTACTGCCAAATAAATATAATGGTTGTTTGTTTTATCACAGCTAATTAGCAGCGGTGTTGTTGTAAACTTTTCTGAAAAGGCATTGGTAAGCACTTTTCTCCACTCATGATTTAATAAACAATAATAATATATATCTGCGAAATGAACTTAGAACTGCAAAGGGATACTAAGGGTGAGGAAAAAATATGATCGCTTCAGATAGGGTTACCAACTTCAAAACTTTCACCACTTAGCATCTGGCGTTGAACCTTTATAATGACTTGATTAGAAAATATTCTCATCATTTTGTCGGCTTGTCAATATTTGCGTTTTTACGGTGCAGTGCGAAGCGATGTTTAATTGTTATTTTGGGGAGAAAATTATATAGGTTTTGATTTTTCAATGCTAACAAGGATGATTAACTTTAAATAAACTCTTTTAATTACCGTTTTCTTTTCTTTAGATGTCTACATTTTGAAAAATGCAATCTTTTAACATTTGATATGAGAATCATATTTTGTTCTTTTTTCAAGCTAACTTCGCTTTATTAGGATTCAAATAAATGAAAAGTCTCTTTATTTCAGTTAGAACTCTCATTTCAAGTTTTTAAAGCAAAATTCCATTTTCTGTTATGAGTCAAAAATTAAAATGCTGAATAGATGGTTTATTTTATTTTATTATTATTTTTTTTGGGGGGGCGTCAACTGTGTTCACAGATATTGATGATATGTTATCATAGGACTCTAAAATGCAATTTTAAAATAATTTTATCAAAAATATTTCTTTTACAAGCCGTTTTTATACTTTTGATGCCTTCACTTTGAGAATTGCGATCTCTCTGCATCCGCTATGGGAATCCGATTTTTTCGAATTTTTGATGATTATTACGCTTTGTTAAGAGGTAAACAATTGAAATATCTTTTTATTTTTGTTAAAAATCACGGAATTTATAAGTTTTTAAACGAAAATTCTGTGCTTTTTAAGAGTGTCTTGGGTCAAAAAGTTGAATGCTGAACCCTATTCTGAATTTTGTTTTATTTATTTATATTTTTGTTACAATTATTTTAAATACTGTACAGAAATACATCTAGTAAAATTTAACATAATTCAGAATGGTAGATAAATATTGATACTTGAAAGAACGATGCCCCCCCCCCCCCCGCGCCAAATATCAGAAAAAAAATCCAGAATGATTTTCTCGTCATAGAAGAGGAAGATACTCAACTTAAAGTTTAATTGATGCAGTTTGTGCCATCTCTAAATTCTAAAATTTCGTTTTAAACAAATTTTTTTTTTTTTTTGCGAAATTCTTTGATTTTTCACAAAATTAATTCATTTTTCACAAAATTATTTGATTTTTCACAAAAAACGGACCCTGTGAAAAATCCTGGACAGACCCCTGCAGAATACTATTTAGACAAAAAGTTTAATAAAAAGAATCATACAATAGACGCATCAAAAATTCTTTTAAAAAAGGGCAGATTTTTTAATTTTTTAAAAATATATTTTTTCTTTTTAATTTCCAGCGTAGGTTTTTGAAAACCTTTTACAGTTTGAAAACTGTTAAAGAATTTAATAGCTTTTATAAATCAAATTTAAAAAAAAAGGGCTAAATAATGAAATACGTTAAGGAAAATCTTAAAACACCTAGCTAAAGACAGTCATAACTCTTGTGCTAACTTAAAAGATTTGAACTAATTTCAACTTGAGCAGAAAACACATGGCTTTTGACTGATATTTAAAGATCAGTGCTATAGTTGAAAAAAAAAATGTTTGGGGGAATGCACGTTTGTGTAGGATAAATATCATGGTTGACAGATTTTTAGTTCAGCCAAAAAGATCAGCTTAGATTACTTTGCTGGCATTAATTTAAAAAGTGGACTTTTTTTTTTTTTCAAAAACAGTGGTTTTAAACCAATTTACAATAAACTTGTATTATTTTAAAAATAAAATTTTACTTCAAGTGGACATTCTAAGCACAGTTAGCAAGTTGATCTGTGCCCAATTTGGTAGCGCTAGGTCCTACATTCTATTATTTACACAGTGAACAAACAGATAGATAAACAAACGTGCTTATATTATTAATAAAAACTAGGCAAACTAAGACAAAATCAATTAGAATTGTGAATTAAATTATCAACAATTTAAAAGTTGTCTTGGAATTCTTATATGTAAGATAGGTAAAATCTCAAAACAAATAATGATTTAACTTTGTAAATGACTTTAAGAATAATAATAAAATTGTGAACAATTTACTTGAAGTTTCCAGGACTGGTGGATATATTTCAGCTTCTTTATACTTGATTGGTGTTTGAGGTAATTCATTTAAATTTAAACCTAGAGTATTTTCAAACAAACAAAATTAGAAAAAAATTGTAATCACAAAAATAATTTATATAAATACAAATGTGAGGATCAGCAACAGGCTATGGGCCCAACTAGGCTAATACTAGTCAATTAATTAATCCCCAATGAAGATCAATGGCCCGCTTAAAGCTATTTATTCTCTTGCACATTACAACCTCTTTTGGTAAGCTGTTCCAAGTGCCCACAAGAGCGAATTTGGAGCAGTTTGCAGCAGCAAAAACTTAAATTTTGAATCAATTTGGAGCAATTAAGTATATTTCACACACAGAAACATGTATGATAGGCTAAAATAACAAAAAAAAGAAGATTAAGGATGCAAAACCACCATAACTCAAACAGCTAATTGTAACTCGCTTGATTACATTTATTATTATTGTTTTTTTTTTTCTTCTTTTTATTTTTTTATTTTTATTTATTTATTTATTTTTTTTTGTCTAATATTTTTCTCAAAACACTAGTCCTGTCCTGCTCTACTTCTTTCTTCCGATACCTATTTTTAAAATTTGTTTTCTTCTTAAAACTCAAAAACATGTTCAAAAAGCCTTTTAAAATTTTTTAAAAAAAGGAGAGAAAAAAGAAGCAAAAAGGTGGTGAAATTTAAAAACTTTACTACAGCAAGTTACAAGTGAGTTTTAAAGAGCTATTAAATAATCTTTTTGTTTTTCTTTCTTTTTTTTTTGGTATGCATAAGTTATTTACTTACATTTGACCTTATATATATATATATATATAGAGAGAGAGAGAGAGAGATGTTATATACTGAGCTGCTTGATTAACAAATCTGAAGATCAAGCAATGGCAACATTAAAAACTTTCATTTTTAACTGTTTGATATTTAATCACAAACCTAATAATGGAATTACAAAAAAAAAAATGATTTTGAGAAATGATGTCATAAGAAAAGGAATTTAAAATGGAAGTGAAAAAAATATGAAAAAAATAAATAAATAAATAAAAATTAAAAAATTTAAGATAGATTAAGAATATGGAAAAAATGCCTGAATCTGAGAAACTTGAAATATCTGTATTAGAATTCCTCGATTTCTTAAGTGTCTCCACACAAAATTTGAGATCACTTTTCGGTTCTAAAATCTTAAGAAACCCAAGATTAAAAACTGGTGAACTATATCATTTTTTGCAGGTAGCATTCGCTTAAACCAATTTGGATGCAACTGGATTGCCATGTTTGAGTGGGCGAGGCAAGAAGACAAACTTACAATTCATCTTCTTTTAAAAACAAAAGATAAGAATGGTTGAAAATAATGGTCAATACAAATTTTTTCAATTCAAAAGAACAGAATCACATAATAAATTAAAATGATAGAGGTTTTCAAAAGCAGATGCAATCGGATTTTAAAATGCGCAAAAAATCTGGACTAAGTCAAAAAAATTGTAGAAACAATCTCCAAATGCAAACTTGATGATTATCTGCAAAAACTACCAAATATGTTGATGGAACAACAACATTATATGCAAAATCGCACTCTTGGCGCAAGTTTGTCCCATTTTGGAGCAGAAAAGTCCATTTAGCGGTCTTTTGGAGCAGTTTGGTGCAGTATCGGTGATTGGTGCAGTTTGGCTCAATCGGAACATCTTTGGAATAGCTTAAAACAATGACCCCTTGTTGTCCTGCTTTCCGTGCAAAAACTTAACCCATTAACATCTTTCATTTTGATAAATTTAACAATTTGAAAGTTTCCTTACAACCCTGAATTTAGCACTACCTCACTCAATTATGAAAAGTGTCTGTTCTCAGTTGAAAGGAGTTAACCAACTTAAAGAGAATGTTTCGGGCGAGCACAGTGCAGCCTGAAACAATCATTTTTGTAAGACATTAAGCGCTCCGTTAAGAAAAAAGACGATGGTCCAATCAGACGCAATACCATTAAATTTGAAGTTGATACTCTATAAATAAATATTCAGATCATGTTAAAACTTTATGCCAAGATTTCTTTTATTATTGTTAAATTTATTTGCACTCTAAAGAAAAAAAGACATATCATGCCTACCATCAGCCAAAAGCATCCTGAATAAACCAAGGCCTACAACATGGAAAATACTTACATTATTGACATGTCTACAATGAAGATCTTGGTACTTATATTCAGTTTTCATAATACCATTTTAGTTGAATGGGATAAGTTTAAGAAAAATTTGAGTGAGTATTAAGAATAATGTAATGTTGATGTTTAACCCTTAAATAAAATAGAAAGAAATATATATTAGTCATTTATGTAACAGGTTTTGACAAATTCTGGGTGCCAAGTTGCCAAAAAAAAGAACAATTGGTGACTAGTTTTTTCAGAACAAGAATCTTTTAGAAGTACATGTTACACCAAATTTCCTTTTAACTCTGAGAAATTATTTTCTGGTGCCTAAAATTTTTTTCTTGCCACCTAAATCTTAACAATTTTTGTTGATCTGTTTTTATGTTACACACATTAAATCAGGGATGTCCACTAAGGAAGGCTCATGGTGCAGATTGTGCCTTTGAAATTTTTAGGGGGGTTGCTTTAAAAGGGTATTTTTCTCTTTTCTGAGGGGTCTTCGTGGTATTAAGGGGGTACACCCTTGCTCTTAGGGAAGGGGCTTTAATCAATGAGGAAAATACAAATACAAAAGTGACAACAGGATCTGGGACCAGCTAGGTTGGTCCAACTCAATTTATCAAACCCCAATGAAGATCAAGAGCCCTCTTAAGGGGGTATTCTAGTCTAGAGGTTTGATTTTAAGGTGATTTTACAAACGGAAGCTACTTTTACTATCCATTTCTATCAGTGTTTTATTGATACTTTAGAAGTATAAAAATGTGTAATAGTTTGAAAAAAAATTCAGAGTTATAGTTGGTGGAGGCTGGCAAAGAGCGGACTCTAAAAAAAAGGAGGGACTCTGGTTGACGTGACTCCGATCCTCCAGGTGGTCTGAAACATAAAGTTAAGGTAAATTTTTATTAAACAAGGATGTAGAATTGTCCGGATGTAGCCAATTTGGAAATAAAATTATTTTTACAAAATTGCGTCTTTTTGAGAAAAAAAAAGTTCATTTTTTGGCTCTTTTTTTAATTTTTTTTTTTTAATAATAAAATTAAAAAATTACAAAAACCCCTATATGAAGACTATTTTGATAGTACTAAGAATGTCTGTAGAGATATCTTGTCAACCATTATCGAAAAAAACTGGTTTCGAGAAAAACTCGCTTAAGTTTGCAGTTTATTTTAACAAAATTAACTGTAACTCCAAAAATAATTCGAATTTCCATAAATCCTCTTAGAAACTTATTCGTAAAGGTCTAAACTTTGAAAACATGAAGGAAAAAAATCAATTTTTTTAAAAAAATTTCTAGACTAGAATACCCTTTTAAAACTATTCATTCCATTGCAAGTAACAGTTAGAAAAATCCTCTTACTTTTGATAAAATTTTTCAATTCTACATTTTGCTGTTGAATTTCTCTCAGCAGCTGATTGTTGATGGCATTATAGTCTTTATAGCGGCAATAAAAACATATCAGAACAACAATAGCAACAACACAAGTCACCTTCCTGCACAACCATATTCTTTCATAAACAAGAACCTAGAAAAAAAAAATAACTTTGATATAAAATCCTCTATACGTAAAAATAAACCTCAAATAATAAGCATTGCAATGCTTCCTCATTTATCAATCCTGAAGTTAAATTATTTTTCTCAATATTTGTTCCCAAGCAGTCAACACATTAGCTGTAACTATTTCTGACTATAGTCCATTCTTTTTTTTTTCTTTGCTTAAGTTAAGCTAGCAACTTAAGGAAAAAAAATACAGCAACCAAACTACTTTGTGATAAAGCATAAAAAATTAAACCAATTAAGTACTTCAAAACCAGCTCAATCAAAATTATGTTTATCTGTGAAATTAGAGTACAGGACTCCAATTTTGGGATCCCGAAATACGGAAAATTTTTCTCAAATTTAAAAATAAATTATTTCCAAAAAAAAATTTTTTTTTTTTTTTTTTTCAGTTTTAAAAGTTAAACAATTTTAATGTTTGGAAATTTATTACTTGTTGAAAAAGCTACTTTGAGTTCAGTTTTTTTTTATCTTTTCTTGATGTAAATAAATATTTTGCTGTAATTGTGCAGCAATCTTTTAACATCCACTTTCAAAAACACTATTATTTTTCTACTCATAAGTATATAATACAAAGCCTTTTTTGAACAAAAGTACAAAATTATTTTCAGTTAAAATATAATTTGTTTATGGTATTGAGCAGCGCATTGCATAATAATAAAAAGCAACATTCGCAAACTATACGGCACCTCAAATTCTGACTTTCGTTTTAGCATAATGAAGAATACTTACACTCAGATTGATCACAAAATGAAAGAAATTTAGAGCGAATATTAGCAAATATTCAAAAACGTGACAAATACCATACTACAGGGCTTTTACTACTTTTGAGTCAGAATCCAAAAAGGGAAAGGTTGCGGTCCCAAACATTTCCGATTTTAGAGTCCATATTGTACTGTCAATTTAAAAAAAAACGTTTACAAAAGGTTATTCAAACGAAAATTAATTCTTTTGGAAAAACTATGGTGAAATACTTTATGTCCCTTCAGTAATCTTTTCTTTTTTTTTTTTAATGATTGGTCCGGTTTTGATACTAGATGTCTCAAATATAATTGTAATTTCAAATTATCAATTTGTCTTAAATGAACATTTGTTATACCATAAAGCAACATATGATAAACATAAGATTTTTTTTTTCAATATCTTACACTTGAATCTCCAAGAGCATGTTTCAGTATTCCTTCATCCAATGTATATGATGTAATCACCCTTTCAGCAACCATATTTGCAGATATAATCAACAGCAACCAAATTCGAGCATCAGCAGTTCTTGAGATTGATGTAGCAACGTACACTAAAATAGTCCCTATTTAAATAGTATGCAATTGTATATACACCGGTAAACTCACCCAAAACCAGGTTCTGTAAACTTTTAATGCGATCAAAAACTTCAAAAATCAGAAGTTTTTGTTCACCTGTCGTTGACTTAAGAATCCTCATAAACATCTCGAGCATGTAATCTCGACTTTTGTAGTTCATGGTTTAATATTTTTCCATTGGAAATTAATCTTTTTTGCTCTTCAAGGGCTAATTGTTGCATATCAAGCATTTGAGTTTGATATTTTGTCGTTTCCTCTAGTTTCTCAGACACTTCTTCTGACGTCTTTGACAGTTTGAGGACGGTATTTTCTGTCCGCTCTTGCCATTCTCTGTGCTGTAAATAATGGCAGATGCTTTGGGTATGAGTAAAAAACTCGGTGTAAGTACTGAAAACCCGATCGCTGCTGTTTCTTAGGCATGTCGATACTGGAGTGTCGGGAGGACAGTTACATATCGTTGAACCAGAATGCTCTAAAAAGCAGTTTGCAAAGGAAAGTGCCAGTCGACTCTGGGATTCTTCAGTTAATTGTTTACACCCTCGATGCAAATCTTCAAGAGATTTTTTTCCAGCAGTTCCCATAAGGAACAATTCTTTTTGCGAGATCATTATAACGATCCTCACCTTCCTTAATCCTTCTTTGAAAATCTAAATCGATTTCGGAGCAGTTTACTAAAATTAAATTTAAAAATAAGATTAATTTCGTTGCGGGAAAACATGTTGATGAAACAAAAGCAAGACACAAATGATGCATAAGATTCTTAAATTAATAGGATTTCTTGTTCACTGAAGCCTGACACTGACATGTCTGGGCAAATTTTTATAACGGACTTTTAAAAATCGTGGTGTAAACAAATCGATCATTTAGGTTGCCATTTCATTAATATAAATACCGTAAAGTATGCATTCTTGGGAGCGACTTGACTGTTGGCTTCGTGGATAGTTTTCATTTTTAAAAGTTCTCAATTTAATGTATAGATCTATGTATTGAATACAAACCTCTTTGGGAATTTTTTTTAAATGGCGGGAACAAATCTACTGGTACAAAAATTTTCATTTTCTTCCCAGCATTATTTTTGGTTCAACATTGGCATGAGATCGTTCGGGTTGGCAATATCTTGACCAGGGCCGTGGTAGCCGCATATTGACCATAGACTAATAATAAGAGTAGACCGAGCTATGGCAACCCTTTTGCTGCTCATAAACCAAACCATGTGACTGGTGGATATCCTAGCAACAGCGGGCGTTAATCGTAGCAGACGATCAACGCCAGCGCGAAATAAAATAAATAGAATTGATGGAACACGGAAGAATGATCTTTTATGGAGTCCGATTTGCAAATTTGTTATTCTAAGTTGTAAATATTTTGTTAATATAGTGAGTTTTTCGTTTAGATAGTATTGTGCATTTTCTTTAGTCAATTTCAATAACTCTCTAAGCAATAAAAGATGCAAGCGACCAAGAAGAATCAGCAAACGGTAAGATTTTTACCTACAGTTTCAATTTAAGATACCGATTAGTACATTTTTGCGTTAACGCAAAACGTTTACGCCATTTCGTTCACGCCAACGCTGACAGCTCCAAATGAAATAAAAGTTACCGAAAACTGATCAAAAACTATTACTAATGTCAAAATAATGCATAACTAAAAGAAAAACAGTTCAATCTCTGCACCTGGAAGTTTTTTTTAATGAAAACACATTGTCGTAAAATACATGTCGAGTGCCAAACTGTAGATAATGCTGCCATCTAGCAACCATGCTGCCAAAGTCTTCGCCAATCCCTTCCACTAGTCACATGATACATCTATGAACCAATTTTCTTCATCAGCAAGAATGAGAAAGCTCGGTCTACTCTTATTATTAGTCTATGATATTGACCGTTCCCAAGCGGTAATTCTGTAATCCACGCTGTGGCTTGATTTCATCCATGCTCAATAGATGGCGCCACTACTTTTTCATGAATTTTTTTTGCTTTATTTTTAAAAATGTCTTGTGTCTTTTGAAGTTTTAACCATGGATAGCTTACCATCCGGCTTTACTTATTCAAATATTAATATTACAAACGATCAAAACGAAAATTTAACTTACAGAGTAAAAGAAATCACTGATGAAAATGCTGCAAATGTAAGTTTTAAATTTTTTTTTCTTAATTTAATTGCGGATAATCCCGAAAAAAAAATATTATTAAAGGGACAGAACAGCCGATTTAAATTATTGGAATTTAAGAAAAAATGTGAAAATTCATGTGCCTAAAGGTTTAACGTTGTAATTAATAATTTAATCAACGGTCTAATTGATACAACTATATCAATTAGATAACATTATATGCAGTATTCGGGGGGGGGGGGGGGAGTACATGTATATAGTGTGAAATGTAAGTCAGAACAGCTCTTTTACAAAAGTACTCCAATAGGCTTTCTTGTTTTTTATTTATTATTATTATTATTATTTTTTTTTTTTTTTTTTTTTTTTTTTTTGAAAAACACAAAGACACACACATATATATATATATATATGCCAATGATTTTTTTTTGGTGGTGGGGGGGGGGTGATCGCTTCCTTTTGGGGAGGACACATTCACCCTTAGTTTTATTTACCCATGTTTTGTAGCATTTTTTAAAATTAATTTTCTGTTTAGTTTGTTCTTTAAGTTTTGTTGTTTTTTCCACCAGTACTTACATGTTCTTAACTTAATTGCTCTGTTGGGCCTTTTTTGGTTAAAGATTTTTTAGATTGTATTTGTGTTTTTATAAAAATTGAATTAACTTCTCTTTTGATTGGCTTATACAGATTTAACTTAAATATGCTTGTTAATTTTATACACGGAACTGGTTATAGCAACACAGTGAAGATACAAAAAGTACTTGGCGTGTTGCAACAACATATCCGAAATCAGGGAGATTTAATAAATACAAAATCAGCTATCGCTGTGTGCATGACAGACAGACTAGTTTCTGGGGATGGTCCTTCAAAGCATACAGGATGCACTGCTAAATTGACAATCACAATACAAAGGCAAGTTACTTTCAATTAAATGTATATATAACAGGGTTTGAAATAGGGTTCAATTTCTAGAAGGGGAATGTCCCCCGTTACTTCAGATTCCAGGGGGGATTTTTTGAATTTCGGGGAGAATTTTTATAAGTTCTGAAAATTTGTTTACAATTTTTTTTTATAATTCATTTTTATTTCATTTTTCTATTTATTCATTTTTAAATTATAATTTTTTTGGTGTAATATCAGTCCCATTTTCAAATAATTATTCCTTAATTTTGCAATTTTACTTTATTATTTCATTTTCAATAAAATATTTTACAACTAAGCACCCCCCTCCCCACCTAAAAAAAAATCATTGGCATATATATATATATGTGTCTTTGTGTTTTTCAAAAAAAAAAATAAATAAATAAATAAGTAAATAAATAAATAAATAAATAAAAAACTAGAAAGTCTATTGGAGTACTTTTGTAAAAGAGCTGTTCTGACTTACATTTCACACTATATACATGTACTCCCCCCCCCCCCCCGAATACTGCATATAATGTTATCTTATTGATATAGTTGTATCAATTAGACCGTTGATTAAATTATTAATTACAACGTTAAACCTTTAGGCACATGAATTTTCACATTTTTTCTTAAATTCCAATAATTTAAATCGGCTGTTCTGTCCCTTTAATAACATTTTTTTTTTTCGGGATTATCCGCAATTAAATTAAGAAAAAAAAATTTAAAACTTACATTTGCAGCATTTTCATCAGTGATTTCTTTTACTCTGTAAGTTAAATTTTCGTTTTGATCGTTTGTAATATTAATATTTGAATAAGTAAAGCCGGATGGTAAGCTATCCATGGTTAAAACTTCAAAAGACACAAGACATTTTTAAAAATAAAGCAAAAAAAATTCATGAAAAAGTAGTGGCGCCATCTATCGAGCATAGAAGAAACCAAGTCATAGCGTGGATTACAGAATTACCGCTTGGGATCGGTCGATATGCGTGGTAGCCTGATCGGTAAATTGGACTCGGGGCCGGAGGGCCTCAGGTTCGATCCTTGCTGGTCGAAGACCCACCGTCGTCATTAAAGGGGACTGGGCGACGTTAAATATGCTCGTGGTCTCAATGTCCTCCAAGTGAAACGATACCTCTGGGGGTGCTAGTACCAGGTAGCTATTAGCTCTTGGACTAGTTCTAAATTCTCATTAACTGCTCGATCCGGTGATGGTGCTGCCATCTATCGGTATATAAAATAATGGAGGTAAGGCACTCAGTATGCAGACCTCGACATAAATGCAGTTGAAGTCAGTTGTGACTCTGAATCGAATCGAATATCTTGACCAATATTGGAATAAAAAGTCGGGCCTAGGGCCGTGGTAGCCTGATCGGTAATAAGGCATTGGACTCGGGACCGGAGGGCCTCGGGTTCGATCCTCGCTGGTCGAAAACCCACCGTCGTCATTAATGGGGACTGGGCGACGTTAAATATGCTCGTGGTCTCAATGTCCTCCAAGTGAAACGATACCTCTGGGGGTGCTAGTACTAGGTAGCTATTAGCTCCTGGGCTAGTTCAAAATTCTCACTAACTGTTCGATCCGGTGATGGTGCTGCCATCTATCGGTATATAAAATAATAGAGGCAAGGCACATAGTATGCAGTCCTCGACATAAATACAGTTGAAGTCAGTTGTGACTCTTGAATAGAATAGAATAGAAAAAGTCGGGCCGTGGTAGCCCGATCGGTAGAGTGTCGGATTCGGGACCGGAGGGTCCTGAGTTCGAACCTCGATGGTCGAAGACCCACCATCGTCATTAAAGGGGACTGGGCGACGTTAAATATGCTCGTGGTCTCAATGTCCTCCAAGTGAAACGATACCTCTGGGGGTGCTAGCACCATGTAGCTATTAGCTCCTGGACTAGTTCTAAATTCTCATTAACTGTTCGATCCGGTGATGGTGCTGCCATCTATCGGTATATAAAAATAATGGAGGCAAGGCTATTAGTATGCAGTCCTCGACATAAATACAGTTGTAGACAGTTGTGACTCTGAGTAGGAATAATAAAAAGTCGATATTGACTTCATACTGCTTCAGCAAAATTGTACTTAGTTTGGCAGACAATGTTGTTCCAATATTTACTGAACACTGCATAAGCATTATAGTATTTAGGCTCTCTGACAATGTTGGTGCAATATTGGTACGTTGTGGAAAGCCAATAACTGTACATCAGAGACAGACTAACGTAACTCCAACGTTTATTAGTGCATGGTATGTAGAATCCTATTTTGCACATCCAGTCATGTGAACTTAATTCTAAAAAAAATCCATTGTGAAGAGCGCGGCTCTAAGGTACAGATATTACGCTGATGTTATCCGATTTTGAAAAGTATCTGAAAAAGGATGCGTCTTCTTGAGTGAGCAAGTAAACTACGGGCAGCCTCATTACCAGAAAGGTTCAGGAAGCTTGAGCTTCCCCTCAGAATTTTTAAGTGGCCAAAAAAGGACTATAAACTGATTTAAAATTCCAATTTTTTTTTTAAATTCATTTTATGTTCTTTATTTTTTCATGATAAGGATTCCTAAACTACAATTTGCTCCCGTACTCTCAATTTTTTATAATTAAGGGGGCGCATCTAAATATTTGATAAAATTCATAAAACTTTGTGAGGGTTACAACTAATTCACGTAGCATTTCTGCTGCATACCACAAACATTTTCAAATTTTTTTTAGAATCCCCTCCCCCCCCCCCCCCCCCCCCCCCCTCCGTTTCTTTGAAAAAAGAAAAAAAAATACGTTTTTACCCATTATTTAATTCTTTAAGGTCAAAATGGCGTGGCTAAATATTAAAGAAAATTAGTGAAATTTTTTGAGGGTTTTAACAAATACATGTAGCAGCTTTTCCGCACTATCCAAAAACGGATTTCGAAAAAAAAGTTTTTTGGCCCATGCATATCGGCGTATCCAGAGGAGGGCAAGGAGAGCATCTGCCCTCCCCTTCCCTCCCAAAATAAAAAAGAATATTAAAATATAGAGTCAGACGGGGCAATTATGGGTCAAAAAACCATAACATCTTAATATTTTCTTAAGTATGAAAGATAAAATGATTTAATTTGGCATGGAGTAAGCTTAAATAACTTAGAAATTATTCAAATGATCCCTTTGCATGTAATTGTATTATTATTTATTTTATTTAAGTTAAATGAGTGACCAAGAATTACCCCGGATCGGGGCAATTGTGGGTCACACATGGGGTAAATGTGGGTCATCTCCTTTTTTAAGGTACTCAAAGTCAAAAGTAATTAACTATTATGAATAATCATTTCCTAGCCCACAAAAAGATTTTTTAATGTTAAAAAGTTTTATATCAAAGAAATAACGCATTATAATTGAAATAATTTGGTGTTACTCTTACTAGTCAACTATACAATTGATTATTGCTCATTGCTCTTGCAGTTTGCTCTAAGCCCCCCCCCCTCCCCATAATTGCTCTTTGTTCTACGCCCACGATTCCATGAAAAAAATACTTTAATATTTGTATGCAACCCTCATCAATCATGTTTCTATCAACTGTATGTTTTCTTCTTTTAAATTTCAACTAACTAGACTGAAAAAAATGCACTTATTTCAAATTATTTTTAAAAATGTCCCGTTCGGTCAAACTAAAATTTCCGACACCTTGTTCCAGAAAATTCATTTTTGCTTTTTCCTTGTCCGAAATTTAAATTACTTTCCCATTGTAAAGTATTTCGCTATCATCATACACAAGAAAGTATATCTAATGTTCAAGTACAGAATGAATTCGTTTGTAGCCTCACCATCTTTTAACATTTTTAAAACAGAAATGTTTTTGCAATTGTGCTATTGCAAATTCTTTTCTCTTTTTCTGGTTCTCACAAACAATTCCAAAATAAGCTTATTTTGCCTTTCGAGCCTCTATATCAGCTTATTGAGTTACTTTTTTTTAATGTTAGCAAGGTTTTTCTCGATGACTGCATTTGTGCATTTGGTTTCTCTTCTGCTTCTTTTTCTCTTGCACTTACAAGATGCAAGAGAGATTTCTTATAACTGTCAAATTTGTCTCCTTATTTGGTACTCGAGAGATTCATATTAATTTGTTACTTATTTTGGAACTTGATGTGTGAAATAATTGCATGCTGACATAGTTTATCATCAAAGCTAGAATTGGTTAGCTAATCAAAAGGCATGATGCTTCAGCAGCAATTGAAAATGATATTCGCAACTCCAGAGCTCGAATACGCTACCTTGCGGTGATTAACAATACTACCGAAAAAGGTGAAACATTCCATTCCACGTGTTTTCTTTTGGGTAAATTACAGGCTTCAGACAGTTTGTGGTGTAATGTAATTTCAGAAGAATAGAAAAGAAAGCGCCCCACAAACAGAATGAAAAATTACTGTCATTCACAAAGCGTCAAAGCAAGTTATAAGTTACGGCATTTGTTTGTTTTACCTTTTTCATCCGCCATTAGACAGTGGCTGCAGCGCCCCCTACAGTTTATTAGAGTTGCGAATACCATCCAATGTTGCCCTTGGAACGTTCAAATTTCTTTCTGAGAGAGAGTTTGGCACAGAAAAGGATAAGTTAAATTTAATATTAATATTATTTACACAGAAATAAATAAGTAAAACATCTAAAATATCAGAAAATATACTGACCCAGAATTACCCCACTAAATTGGGGTATAAATCAGTATCCTTTTAATACTACTTTTTTTGTAAAAAGAAGAAAAAATGAAGAAATGAGAAAAGCTTAGACAATTTTCTATTAAACAAGAAGTTCCGTCTAGAATAAACGAGCCTACTTCCCGTACACCCATATCTACTTTCTGGTACCTGATCAATATTCTCAAAAATAGCTAAAATCGCAAATCGTTTCAAACATATTTTTTAAATATTTTAAGCTAATTTCTAGGAATAAAATATGCCTCACTCATCTAAAAAAAATAGATGGGTAAAAAAAATGAAATAAAATAAACGAACAAATAAAATAGCAGCACCTTTTAAACAAAGCAGCTAATACACTTTTCCATTAAAAAAAAATCTTTAACCGCTTTCAAAACGAAAAAATAATAATTAAAATTAATAAGCTCATTAAAATAAATACATCATATCAAAAAAAAAAAATGTTTCTTTTTCCCCTGTTGCCAAAAATATTTTTTAAATGAATTAATGCACTTAGGGAAATAAATAAAAACAATAAAATATCAACTTAAAGAAATAATTTTCATTGTCAAAAAAAAAAAGTGCGCGTATCTTTATGTAGAAACATAAATAACTTCAATTTTATCCACCGAAAACTGAGTGCCTAAATTTAGAGTGAAAATAAAAGCAAGGCATATCAACAATAATTATTTCACAGTTAAAACCATGGCTGCAGAGTCGGAGTCCGAGTCCAATATCCAAGAATCGGAGTCAGTCATTTTTTCTCCGTGTATAAATTTTTGTCAAAGGTGCGAAGTCAGAGTCGAAATCGGGGAGTCGGAGTCCAACTAATTGTCGGGTACAGGAGTCGGAGTCAGGTGCCCCAAAATTCTCGGAGTCGGAGTCGGGAGTTGGTCGTCAAGAGCTACACTCTATAACAAAAAAATCGACGCACCAAGAAGCAATCATCCGATTGCTATGAAATTTTGTATGTATGAGTGTTTTAACCAGATATGCAAATGATTAAAATTTGGTGTCCAATGAATGAATAGTTTGATCTCCAGCGCATCAAAACTGCGCATCCAGCAGATGTATATAAAGAGCAGTTGATCAAAAGTTGTTAAAACTTTCGGTTTGATTGCGATTCAGATTACCTTTCAACAACTTAAAAATGCCTCACCGCATGGTTCGTGCTCATTACAAGCAACTGTCAGAGTTTAAAAGAGGCCGGTTGGTCAAATCGGAGAATCGCTCGTCATTTGAATCGAAGCGATGCGGCGATTCGAAGATGCTGGCAAGAATGGGTGGAAAATGGCAGAGTATAGCGTCAGGATGGTGTCGGTCGATCTAGGTTCACAACAGATCGTGATGACAGAGTGATTGTCCGATCAACTGTCACAGCGCTTTCTTCATCTCTATGAACCGTCAGACATTCAACCCAAACATCAGTGTCCATCATGAGCATTTACAGACGGTTGGGACAACGAAATCTACGCTCACGCCGACCGTTACGCCACCTGTCACTGACGCCTACACACTGCCGAGCCAGATTACAGTGGTGAATGGCTCGATCAGGTTGGAATGAAGCCGACTGGGGACGTATAGTCTTTAGCGACGAATCCCGCTTCCAACTGTGTCATGACGATCATCCAAGATGTGTTTGGAGACACCCAGGGCAGAGGGGGGATCCTGGTTTTACTCAACAAGGCATTATGGTCTTTGTTGCCATTTTCTTTGATAATTGAACCCCTTTGGTCGTAATTAGAGGTACACTTACTGCACAGTGGTACGTCGACGACATCCTAAGACATGTTTTGCTGTCGTTCCTTTTGCAGTGCCCTCGGCTGGTTTTCAGCAAGAAAATGCAGATAACATACGGCACGTGTTGCTATGAACTGTCTGCAAGCTTGTCAAACTCTTCCGCGACCTGCCAGATTGCCAGATCTCTCTCCATCGAGCATGTCTAGGATATGATGGGATGGCGATTGCATCTGGCGAGGAATGTTGATAACCTCGTCCAACAATTGGAGCGAATTCGGCCAGAAATACCGCAAGACACCTTCCGGGAGCTTTATCGGTGTTTGCCACGCCGTGCTTCAGCTTGTATCCAGGCTAGAGGCGGGTCAATACCTTATTGAACTTGTTACTGTAACTCTGACATAAATTATTCAATTGTTCTGAGAATTTATTCATTCACTATTCTGTGCATTGTCTTCCTATCCACCGATTTTCGTCTCAATCGGATCACTCCTTCTTGGTGCGTCGATTTTTTTGTTATAGAGTGTATTTCCAACAAAAATTGTTTGAAGTAAATCCGCCTTCAAGTACGGAATCTACATTGACTTTCAGTTTCCCATAGGCGCTAATGTTAAGGGATTTGAACTGTTCAAAGTTAAACAGAAAATTGTTCAAATCAGAAAGATATTTTATGTACAAGTTTTTCATCAAAATCTTTTCCTACAAAGTTTGTTTGAAGCAAATTCGCCTCAAGTTCGGAATTTCCTTGAATTTCCCCGCAGGCGCTAATGTTAAGTTTTTTTAACTGTTCAAAATTGAACAAAAAATAGTTCAAATCAAAAAGTGAAATACAGGAATGAGGTGTCCTCGCCGAGATCTTTTGAACAAAAAAAAAAAAAAAATTCGAATCGGACTAGGGGACCGACAGATATTTTCCCCCATCTCAAAACCTTACTTTCCAATATTAAATTTTTCGATATTTATTTAATTATTTTTATTATTTTTGACTTTTTTTTGGTATTTGTAATATTTTCAAGATGCATTAAACCGTCTTTCATGTTTTTTTCTTCTTTATCTGACTTTCACTGGGAAAGTAGGCTAAAAACAGCATCAACAAAATTGTTCCTTCAAAAGTATTTCATCGACACGAATCTTGAAAAAAAATCGCGACCTTCCGAGACGATCTTTTTTGAAGATGTTTTTACAAAAGTGTGAAAACTCTTTTTTTTTTCCCCTCTTATTTACTTCACTGTTGCATAGATTTTAATCTTGATATAGGAAAATTGAATGTGTAAGGATGACTTAGCATAATTTAGTTTTTTTGTAAAAGCATTCTTTAACAGTAAAAAGTTGGTCGCCATTATTTACCCCGGAAAGAGAGTGACCCATAATGGGGTGGTTTCCTTCAGTCAAAAGTACTACTTTTATTCATTGAAATGGATAGAATGAACGAAAAAAAATAATAATAATAACATCGACCCAGAAAATACTTTCCTTTTTCCCCAACAGTTTTTTTTTTTTTTTAAATTAATTTTTTCAAATGTCCGATTTTCGAAACAAGGCGTGGTTTTGATGACGTCACCAATGATGCACTTTGCTGCATCTTTCTATTACGTTTCCACGTTACGATCAAGCAGCGAATTAAAATTGCGCTCTAAGCTTGCTACCAACCATATCGTTGCCAATACACGTGAGTAAAGATGCGAATTAAATATTTTGCACTGTGAATGGCAACACTGTATGGCATTTCATCATTTGTGATGTCATCGGCAGAAGCCGTAAACAATGAAAGCGCTTCGATTTAAGTAATTTTTTAAAAAATTTTAAACGTAAACAAATTTATCAAAAATGGTCAGATCCTGTTTTTAAGCATGCTCTTTCAGAAAAAAATACTTTTAAAATTTTGGAAACGACCCCATTCCCCCGTATGACCCTATACATTTAAAAAAAAAGTTTTAAAAAAATAAAAATTAACGACTGCTTCAATTTCAAAATAATTTTTTCCCTCCACCGAAAGAAAGAAGCGGGTGGAATTGCATCAAAAGGCGCCTAGACGAAGTGAATCAAAAAATCTCTAACATGAATTTACAAAAGAGCTTTTTGCAGAAGAAAAAAAAATTAAATTAAAAAAAAAGAACCGACTTTGAAACTGCAAGCTGGAAATTTCTCTAAAAAGTAAAAATAATTTAATTTTTTGAGCAGCATCTATAATATTTTTAAATAGTTTTTTAAGTCGGCGCAAAAATGATAGAGAAAATTATGTGTAACCATTTTTCATTTACATTTTTCATGAAAACAAGTAAAAATTCGAGCGAAACATTTGTATCTGTACACAAATATGTTGTTATCAATGCAATGTATGCGAATTTTAATGAAGAACCTAGGTCCAATAAAATTTACATTTGTAATTGAATTATTGTTAAGTACGATTTTATCTACTGTTTTCGCGCCGACTTCAAAAATTATGTTTAAAAAGTAGTATAGATGCTGTTCAAAGAATGAATTTTTTTTTTACTTTTCAGAGGAATTTCCAGCTGCAGTTTTGGAGTTCGCTCTTTTTTTTTTTTTTTTTGAAATTTTTTATTTTATTCTTTTTAGTGTAAATGTATTTCAAAAATAGTATGTCACCATCACGAAACTTCGTCCTATTTAAGCACTTTTTATTATACTTGTCCTGATTGTCACGGAAAAATCTGAGGCGTGCTTTTGCTTATACTTCAGCAACTAGACCACTTAGTGACTTCGGGATTTTACTAAATGGTTTGCTTAATCTTAAGGTACAACTTAAAGCTAAAAAAATCAATTCTAAAATGAAATTGTTATTTCAGTTTATATGGAAAACAGCAAATTTCATGCAGTTTCCATATTAGATGTTTAAATATAAAACCCATTGTTACAAAAGCAATATTGATAGTAATTACAATAGAAATTTTGAATCAAGTCTTCTCTGGAGCAACCATGAAATTTATTTACTATCATTGCTTTCCTGGGGATTTTATCCTCATCTATGCAAATAATCGAAGGCAGGGCTAAGTAAAGACACATATTGGGAGCTTTATCACGAGTAACTTGTTTGTTGTGAAATATGAATTTTTCTTTAATATTTAAATGCAAACCTTTAATATTTAAATAGTTCTAATAAAATTAGCACACAAACAAATCCTAGAGGGAAACAAGGATTAACTTTTTATGTGAAAAAAAGAGGTGAAATTTCGTGATGGTAATACTATTCTGTTTCTGAAATACCTTTACACTATAAAGGGAATAAAAACAGATTTTTTTGAAAAAATACTAAGCACTTTTCATAATGCACTCAAAATGACAAAATAACTTTTCTGGGTCGGAAAGGACAATATTTAAGTATTCCTGTAGTTTTCAAAAATTCCAAGAAAATGATACCACAAACAAAGAAGAATGCGGCTCAAGTCATGAAGAGAATTTCTTATCATTACCTAGCTTTCAATCATAGCTTTCAGTGTTGCAACATGCATGTTCTTCTTATTGGGAAAGTTTGGTTTGAAAGGAGTTAAGAAAATTATTGATTAAGGACAATGTTATACGTGGTTAGGAAGCACGTGAAAGATGCAAATTTTGTAAAAATAGAGTTACCGCACAAACCATTCCCAAATAAAAACTAATGATACAGGCAATGTTATATTTGGTTGGAAAGTAAATAAACGATGCACACATCATGAAAATAGAGTTACAAATTCAGTTTATACCTAATGATATGAAAATAATTATAGATTTATTTTGTAAAAAAATATATATTACCTTTCATAATACAAAAGGGAAATATCAAGTGTTTTCTCACATTCAATTTTCAAAAGCAAAAGCTTTGTTATGGAAAACACTGCATACTAACAAAGTTCATAAAAATTAAATTAAATTATGTTTCTAATAAATTTTGAAATCACTCTTAAATTTATGTGTTCTTACTAAAATAACTCAATTAAAACTAACAGAGAAACTTTAGTGAGATTGTTTCAGAAATGATTGCAGCCAGGGCCGATCCTAGGGTGTCGGCCGCCCGTGTGCAAAGATCTAATGTGCCGCCCCTCAAGAATAATTTGTATATTTTGACTAATCTTTGACGTCCATATAAATATTTCTTCAAATTTCTGTATCAAGTTCAAATTTAAAAAAGAAGGGAAAAAAAAACAAGAATGATGAACTTATAAAAAGGAAGAAAAGTTTTATAATAAGAAACTCCTTAGGTACAATTTATATCTTTGAAGAAAGTAATAGATACCAAAATTTACTAGTAGTAAAAACGCATTTTATAGTCCGCTTTCGGTGACATCAGAGAAAAGACGGAGGAGGGAGAATCAGGGAAGGGGAGATTGCTCCCAGAATATTATCGAAATTGGCGTTCAAAAAATAGTTTTAGTAATCTTTAGTTGCAAGGAGAAAAGAGTAGGGTATACTCAAGGTGCATGGAGAAATTTTCGAAATTGACGTCAAATATCGTAATTTTAGGAACTTTTTCGAGGTTTCAAGGGAAAAGTAATGTTGTTCTCCCCTGAAATTCTTTCAAAATTGAAATCAATTCGAAGCTATTTTTTTTGTGACCGTAGCTTAGGAAAGATCGGCGCTCTTCCCGAAAATTTTCCGAAACTGAAGTTTTAAATAAGCAGTTTTGGGTTATCTTTGTTGACGTCAGGGCCGTCGACAGGATTTATGGGCCCCTATGCAACTTTCTTCAGGGCCCCTAACTTTTTACTTAATCTTTAACCTCCTCTTTCTAGGCTCCGTTTTCACATAAATATTTAAAATTGATTTGCGATTTCAGGTATGGGGGACCCTTTTTGCAGCCCCGGACAACTTTATATCGGTAGCAAAGCAGGCCATTTTATATTATTTTCTTTACGATGTGTCTTTTCCTACGCGCGCGCGTGTGTATGTGTACTTAATAGAAATGAATAATTAAATAAATAAAAAATATTTCTGCTGTCTGTTTTTTTTACCTCCTTGGAGGAGGAGGGATATCAGGAGAATGATGCAGGGATCTCCTTTGAGTTGAGGGTAGAATATCTGCAACTTTAGGGGGTCCGGGGGTTTCTCCCCCGGGAAAATTTTTGAAAAATACACTAAAAAATTCTTCATTTTGAAGCCTTATATGGGATAATAGGAACTACAACATGAGGAAAGAAAAAAGGAAAACAAAAATTTCTTAAACTTTACACTCTTTTGCAAACTAAGACAATACAAAATACAAACTGCTCGTGGTTCGACGAATCGTTGATATTAATCGATAGAGAGGAAGAGCGACGAGGGAGAAACGATGACGCATTGTCACTTGCTCACATCGACTCTCGGTATAATTAATTTTCTATCATCCCTTATCAACTCACCAACAAACGGAACACTGAATTAACTGAAAAACGATCAAGATTAAGATATGCTTTAAAAGAAATGGTGGAAATAACAGCTTAACCATTCGGACAAATCATACTTTATACAACTGATAGGAAATAAAATTGAAGCACTTTTCAAGCAGTATCAGAAACTTTTTAAATTATTTTCAAGGCCTCTAGAACAATTAAAATTATTCAAAGCAGTTCATTTGTACTTTCTAATCTCTGATATTTTAATACTTGCTCGTATAGTTTTATATTCTAACTTAGTAAGAAACCCCTGTTAGTCTGCACTACTTGTATTTTTAAATAGCAACGGGTGCAGAAAACGAAAAGGAATAGAGGTAGTGTAGTAATTTTTCTCATGCGAAACAGATTGACAGTATGCAGTAGAAGTAATACAAAAGCAGGCAATAACAAAATAACTTTCAAAATACGGAATTCAGGTTTAAATAAATAGCAAAATGTGAACATGCTAGTCACGAAAATGTATCTCAAGCAAGCAATATGTTGCAGGAACGTCATAACCATACTTTATTACATTTTTGATGCAGAATGTAGCGAGGAGCTGAATATGGCATATTTTGGCATCCCTTCTCCCCTCCTCGCATTTGAAGAAGTTTAAAATGCCCCAAGTTCTTTAGGGTTTTAAGCACGTGAAAATGAAATTCATTTTTAAAAGTATTTTTCCTTTTTTTAGAATCGAATCATGCAATTTTATCGAGAGTTGGGGGCCCCCAAAGAAGCGGCGGACCTAGGTTATTATAGCTTGTTTAGCTTATAGGTAAATCCAGCACTGATTCTAATTAATGGTGACATAACTGTGCCCTTTTTAGATATGTAAGGGCGTTCTATGCACTTTGATAAGGAAACATCTTTCAAAGTGCCCCCCAATCGCCCCCTTCCCGTCTTTACTCTAGAAACAACACTAGAACTAGTTTCAATTTGTATCACTGTACTCAAAACTAAATCAACTCACATTTTGAATCTTTTCATCGAACTGCGTCGCTTGCCTATGTTTTGAATTTCGAACGCTGAAAATGCAAGCGCTTATATTTATAAGTCTTTTTTTTTTAAATTTCTTTACCCCTTTTTCATTTCACTAAAATTCTGTTTAGCTTTCAAAAAGAAGCAATTTTTTTTTAGCCTTGGAATTCAAGCAAAAAAAAAAAAAAGTCACATTTATTTTTGGTTCAAGGCGTCGATAGTGGGCTATGAAGATAAGGACAAGTAGAATTTCTCACTTCGAGCCACATCACTTTCACTGAATTCACTTCGATTGAAAACTAATAATCTTAACTATTAATCTTAACTATTAATCTTAACTCTAAGAGAAAGAATTCCTTCAAACTAAAAAGTTTTTTTTAAGGGGGAGGGGGATTTATCTTTATCTTAGGCCCGCTTCGCGGGCCCCTCAATCTCTCACGGGCCCCTGTGCAATGCATAGGCTTGCCCCCCTCTCTCGACGGCCCTGGTTGACGTTGCTAGAGGGAGGGAGATTCAATCACCTCCTATGGAAAGTTTTTGAAATTGAAGTTTCAAACGCAAATTTAGGCTGTCTTTGGTGACGGTAGGGGATTTGGCGGCTTTCCTCCGGTAATTTATCGGCACTATTGATTCAAAAACCCATTTTTGGCTATATTTGAAAACGATAGGGAAAACGTGAAAGTATTGCGAACCGAAATATTTTTCGGAACTAAAATCCATTTCAGGCTATTTTTTGGGAAGGAAGGATTTTGGGGCTCTCAAGTGGATATTTCTAAAAGCGCAATTTTATGCTATCTTTGGTGACGTTAACAAAACTGGGAAGCTTGGGCGAATTTTTCGGATATTTTTCGATATTAATATCTGAAAAACACAACTATAGACTTTTGTCCATCTCACTTCGACGATTGATGGCCTAGCGCCGGCCCAGTTCTCCTCCAGAGTTTTTTAGAAAATTGTATTTTACGCATTGTTTGATAACGATGAGACAAAGAGCGGGCGGGGTTTCAGTGTGCCCTCACGAACTGTTTTTTGGAACTGAAGTCGATTTCAAACTGATGGGGTCAGATTAGGGGCCTCTCTTAAGACGCTAATTGAGACTATCTTTGGTGGTAATGTTTGGGAATGGATTACGGGGCACTCCATCGCAAAAATTTCGAAAAAGAAATACAAAAAATGTCATTAAGCAAATTTTGATGACATTAAGAAGGGCTGCCCTCTGAAAACACGTTTTGGATCTTAAAGCCAACATTTTCAAGCTATGTTTGATTAAGTTAAGGTGGAAGGGGTGAATCAGAGATTTAATTGGGTCCTTAAGATCGGTGGTTCAAACAGCAAAATTTTCCGAAATTAAAATCCTAACAAGAAGTTCCATCTAGAACTTTACGAGCCTACTTTCCCGTATACCCATACTACTTTCCAGTACCTGATCAATATTCTCAAAAATGGTTAAAATCGCACATATTTTTAAAATATTTTAAGCTAATTTCCAGGAATAAAATATTCCTGTAAAAAAAAAAGTAGCACTTTTTAAACAAAGCAGCTAATACACTTTTTTCCATTAAAAAAAAATTCTTTAACAGCTTTTAAAACGAGAAAATAATAATTAAAATTAATTAGCTCATTAAAATAAATACATCGTATCAAAAAAAAATCGTTTCTTTTTCCCCTGTTGCCAAAAATAATTTTTTAAATGAATTAATGCACTTACCAAAATAAATAAAAACAATAAAATGTCAACTTTAAAAAATACTTTTCATTGTCAAAAAAAAAAAAAAAAAAAAATCGTCTGCGCATATCTTTATGTAGAAACATAAGATACGTCAAATCCGACTAATTGTCAGGCACAGGAGTCGGAGTTAGGTGCCCCAAAATTCTCGGAGTCGGAGTCAGGAGTTTGTTGTCAAGAGCTATTTACAACAAAATTTGTTTGGAAAAAAATCCGTCTTCAAGTACGGAATCTACATTGACTTTCAGTTTCCCCGTAGGCGCTAATGTTAAGGGATTTGAACTGTTCAAAATTGAACGAAAAATTGTTCAAATCAAAAAGATATTTTATATACAAGTTTTTCATCAAAAGCTTTTTCCTATAAAGTTTGTTTGAAGCAAATTCGCCTCACAGTTCGGAATTGCCTTGAATTTCCCCGTAGGCGCTAATGTTAAGTTTCTTCGAACTGTTCAAAATTGAACAAAAAATAGTTTAAATCAAAAAGTGAGATATGGGAATGAGGTGTCCTCGCCGAGATCTTTCGAACAAAAAAAAGTTTGTTCGAATCGGACTATTCATTCAAAAGTTATTAGGGGGGGGGGACAGACAGACAGACCGACAGACATTTTCCCCCATCTAATACCCTACTTTCCAATTTTTAATTTTTCGATATTTATTTAATTATTTTATTTATTTTTGACTTTTTTTTGTTTTTCGCGATATTTTTAAGATGCATTAAGCCTTCTTTCATGCTTTTTTCTTCTTTTTCTGACTTTTACTGGGAAAGTAGGCTAAAAAGGCAATTTTAAGCCTTCTTTATTCTCGTCAAGGAGGTCATGGTATCTTTTTGGATCTTCGTTTTGGAGCTACGTTTAAATTTACTACCCGAGGCAAGAGCCCTGATCTGAAACCGGGCAGTTCATTCGTGAATTCAATTCGAAACAAATGCTGTAAAGGGGGAAAATTACAAAATTTTATTTCGTCATTCATATATGTTTGACTCTCGGGGGAGTCGCAATTTTCCACTGTCTCTCCACGCATCCGCGATTGTTGAAAACAGAATTTGTTGTTTGAAATGCTTGCGAGAGTGTCTAATCAGCACAGTTTTGTTTTAAATATAATATATAAAATATGTCTTCATTGTTTAGGTCTATAAAAGCTTGGGGGTAAACATTAGTGGCCGCCCTGGGCCCTGAGTGCTCCTTTTAGAAGGTACCCTTTCATGCTTCAGGAGGTGGCCATTTCTCTCATCTCAACTCCCCTGTATCCACGCCTGATTACCGGTTCTGTCACAAATTTTGCTACCAAATGAAGCATGTGTGTAAAGAGTAGATATTAATTGACAATGAACCAACACAATGTTCCCTAAAAATCTATTTTTCTTAAACTATGCTATATGCTGTAGGGAAATCGCCACTTTCTTTGATAATTGAACATTTAAAATTCAGCACATTTATTTGACTTATTATAAGTTATCGCTAAGTTATCTTGTGAGAAATTCTTGAGGAATTTTGCTTGATTAAAAGAACTATATAATGCAGCTTGCGGCCGCCCCTTGCTTTGGCCGCCCTTGTGCGGTGCACCCGCTGCACACCTGCTAGGATCGGCCCTGATTGCAGCAGCATGAAACGTCGAGTTGGAGAAAAAGCTTCGTTGCCTGAAAAGAAGCCTGGGCAGGAATCGGAATGGTATACTAGGTCACAGGAGAAGGCAGTTCGAGTAAAATAACACTTGTAACAGGATGTAACGCTATCAAAAATGCAAATCTAATAGGGCTTTTTTTTTTTTTTTTTTTTTTGAAAAATGGTGAAAAAAATCCTTTTTTCGGCGAAAATTCGATAATTTCATGCTATTTGAGGCACCCATTAAACATTTCCGATCGAGCTAATATTTTGCACTTATCATTTTTTTTGTTCATTGAAACAAAATTGGGGGGAGGTAACTTTTTACAAAGTTGAAAAATAAGGGCCACCATAGTGGTCATGCATAAAGAAATATATTACATACGGTTGAACCTCTCCTCCGTTTTTTCAGCGGTAAAATGAACATTTCATCAAACTTCGGTTTTGTGGATTTTGTTGCAGTTGATGACTGAATTTAAGTCATAGAGCACCCTAATGATGACGGTATTTTATCATGCACGAGGGAAAGTAGCGAAAACGCTTCTGGTGATGAAGAAAAGGAAGAACTTGTGAGCCAGTAGTATAATTACTCTCTATTTCAAAAAAGAGATGTAAGAAGAGCAGCAGGTGTATTGAGCGTTTTTGTAGAATCCAGTCCGAATGTTTCCGACTCTTCGTTTGATACATTAAAAGTACCCACGGAATACTTAATAGAATGTTTCTGCTCTTTGTAGAGCTGTATAGGCTCTACATAAGCCTTGGCTCTGGGCACCAAAGATATAAAATATTTTTGTTGCTTTGTGTAATTTACGGTGTCTGGTAGTTTAAAAATATCCTACATGTCAACGCAGCTAATAACGCCTCGAGAATTGAAGGAAATTAGCCGAAATAATTAAAAGAGGAACAAACGCACTCAATTATAGTTTTTTATTTCGCTAAACACATCGTTACTTATTATTAACTGTTCCTTTCGCAATTAGGAATGACACTCCCTTAACGAAGTTAACAGCATACTTATAAACCAGTTATCAAGAGGCGCAACACACTGATTTATTATTATCGCGTAATTATGCACGCCATTTGCCTCTTTAAAGACTTAGTTCTTTTCTAAGGAGGGAGTTGGAAACGTCTGATGTTTCTGAAGTTTCATTAGTATTCATAGAATGCTTAGATGATCATCACCATATTTTTGTAAACAGGTTCCGAGACGGAATTCCGATGACGAAATTATTTCGGTTAATGGCGGAATCCCTGAGGTGCGGAATACTCATGACTTGTAAAGGAGATTCCTTCTATCGCCTACGAACGAATAAAATACATGTATAAAAGACAGATGACTGGAACGAGTACTCAAAAAAGAAAGTTCTTAGATATTTCACAAAAAAAAAGTCAGCAGTTGGGGCAAACCAAAGGGAGGTCACGGGAGGTCACTTTGACCTTCCAAAAATTATCTTTTTCGGCAAAATTTGTCTGACTATTCGGGAAAACTATCATCAATCGTCAAAATTTGAAATTCTATGCAGCAAAATTATCGTCCTCGGACGGGGTTTGGAGTTCCATTTAACAAGATTTGAAGTACCATTCGGCAAAATTTAGAGTTCCATTCGGAAAATTGAGAATTTCCGTCCTTCCTAAAATTTTAATTCGATGCACCCCTATTCAGAAGTTTCGGGTTTAGTTGAGATATTACCGCTAAAATGCAGAGATCAATTGCTCTTCAGATATTCTAGGTAGTTTTTAGATTAACTAAAAGCGATCCGTTGATGTGCCGAAAACTTTCATTTCTCAAATCACGCAGCAATTTGCAAATTACGTAGATAATAAGCACATTTCAAATAGACGCTCTTCTAAATGAAAGTAAAATCTTTGCTAGAACTATTAAATAAAAGTTTCTGAACGTGTAAATTTCTAAAATTTTATTAGAGTTTACACCAAAGAAAAGTCCAAGGTAGGATTTCCAACCTTGACCAAACTGTTAAGCGGAACTTTTGTGGGTACTGTATCCAAATGGATATTTGTAGAGTGGAGTTTTATCGAAACTATAAATCTGAACATCGATGTTTTTCATCGATGTGGCACCATAGTGTACAGGGCAAAGAGCATTATACAGGGTGTTCCGTTTTAACCTGCAAAACCTTTATTTTCGCAACCGTTAGTCCTAGATATATACTTCCAATTGCAAAAATGTTCAAAATCAGATGCAGGATTAAGATATTGAAAGTTCGAAGTGAAAATAAATATGAGTCAAAAAATACAAAATTTAACTTTTTATAAGGGCCCCGGGTCCCCTAACTTATATTTACGGAAATAATCTCCATTGAAAATTAATTCCAACACAAAAGGTTTGAAGGTAGTACAACCAATATTCACCGAGATATGAAACGCAGCGTTTTGTGACTTACACCACTTTTCACTCGCTGTCAATAACATCTTTTGGGGGAAAATATAGTGGTTAACAAGTGTTTAAAATTACATGTGTGAATAAAGTTAAATTGTGCGAGGTTTTGTAGTGTGTTTTTGCGCATCACGGCATAACATTTGCATTTATTTTGAATAGCAATGAAAAATATAAATACCTTGTTTTTCTTACTTTAACGACCTGGTTATTCTTCTGAAAGAGCGATAAGTTCAAATCTCATCTTCTGTATTGTCCCTTAAAACTTTAAACTGGAATATCTCCTCGAGTTTTGGTGGCACAAATGTCAAGTTTTTTGTGCTAGTAATAGTTTTCAATGAAGATTATTTCTCTAAATATTAATGAGGGGATCTAGGGCCCGTATAAAAAGTTAAATTTCGTATTTTTTGACTCATTTTTATTTTTGCTTCAAACTTCAATATCGTAACTCTGCATCTGATTTTGAACATTTTTGCAATTGGAAGTATACATCTAGGACTAATGGTTGCAAAAATAAAGGTCTTGCAGGTTAAAACGGAACACCGTGTATGTATGCCTTGCAAGTGCACCCCGTCTCTTCGTGAAACATTTTTTGTTGAGACATTGGTAAAAGACATAGACTAATAATAAGAGTAGACCGAGCTTCTCCAGACTTGCTGATGAAAAAATTGGTTCATGGATACATCATGTGACTGGTGGAAGGCTCGACGAAAACTTTGGCGGCATGGTTGCCAGCTGGCAGGATTATCTATAGTTTGGCACTCGGCATGTATTTTAAGACGTAATGTGTTTTTATTATAATTTTTTTCCCCAGGTGCAGAGATGATTGAACTGTTTTTCTTTTAGTTATGCATTATTTTGACATTAGTAATTAGTTTTGATCGCAGTTTTCAGTAACTTTTATTTCATTTGGAACTGCTACGTCAGCGTTGGCGTGAACGTAATGGCGTAAACGTTTTGCGTTAACGCAAAAATGTACTAATCGGTATCTTAAATTGAATTTGTAGGTAAAAATCTTACCGTTTGCCGATTCTTTTTGTGCGCTTGCATCTTTAATTGCTTAGAGAGTTATTGAAATTGACTAAAGAAAAGGCATAGTATTATCTAAACGAAAAACTCACTATATTAACAAAATATTTACAGCTTAGATTAACAAATTTTCAAATCGGACTCCATAAAAGATCATTCTTCCGTGTTCCATCAAATTCTATTTATTTTATTTCTTGCGGCGATGATCGTCTGCTACGATCAACGCCCGATGTTGCTAGGATATCCACCAGTCACATGGTTTGGTTTATGAGCAGCAAAAGGGTTGCCATAGCTCGGTCTACTCTTATTATTAGTCTATGGTAAAAGCACTACTCAAGATTCATCTTACAGGTCACCTGGAATTTGTGTCAAGGATTTGGCAACACCTCAGAGAATGGTGTTATGTTTGTTTATTCATTACCTATTGTTTGATTTCATACAATTTTAATGGAATTTGCAACACTTATTCATCTCTTATTGCTTGGTCTTATGCGAGGACAAGTCAGAAAATAAGATTCTCCTGGCGACTGTGGACAAAGCTATGTAGAAATATCAAACACAATGAAACATAAAAGAATGAAACATAAAAGATACAACAACACAACTTTATTTGTGAACATAAGTACAAAGCACGTTGAGAAATTTGTCATACCGCTTGATAAGCTTCAAAAATACCTTCAGGAAAATATCAGAACTTTGTATACGGAAGACACTGTGACCGGTTCGGAAAATGCGGCCTGATCTTCTCAGATGTGGCGTTCTGATGTTGGATGACAATGCAAGACCACACTCGGCGACGGCAACGCAAAACCGTATTGCAACTCTTGGTTGGGAGCGCTTACTCCATCCTCCATACATTCCTGATCTTTCGCCATGTGACTTTTATCTGTTTCCAGCCTTGAAGAAGAATCTCGACGGAAGACGCTTTGGAAACAATGCTGAAGTCAATCAAGCCGTTAAAAGCTGTTTCCGTATGCAAAGCACTTGAGTTTTTCTAGGAGGGTTTTATGAATCGTATCAAGCGAAGCGGTATGGCTAATGTCTTAACGTCCTTAGCACTTATGTGGAAAAATAAAAGTAAGTCTTATCTATATTTGGACTTTCATACACAACTCTGACCACAGTGAACAGGGGAACTTATTTTCCGACTTTCTTTCGTACATTTTTAATATGATTTAAAACAATCACGCTCATTCAAATAGAAAAAGAAATAAAGAGAGAGAAAACAACTGAAAATTACACATGTTGTTTTCTTTATTTGTTAAAAAAAAGTTACGTCTAAGGAAGTTTGAAATTGTGTCTGTGTCTGTAACATGCCCAGGAGAATCCATAGTAGTCCAGTCAATAGGTAGAAAAAAACGGGCTTGCCTTACAAAAAATGGGGTTAAAGATTTTTTTTTTTTAATTTGTATATACTGGTGCCAATATGAAAAAACCAAGTTATCCAACACGAAAGACCTCGGAAGAAGTTTTGAGGGCCGAAAACCCCCAAAATTTTGTGACTTTTTGTGGTATTTCCAAAATATCTCAAAAATGGTTAAAATTAGCGAAAAACTTCGAATGTAAATGTTGAAGATGATTAAATTTCCTTCAACTTTTGTCATTACAACATTTTTGTAGCATGAAAAGCATGCGAGTTACAACTTCTTGAAAGTCACACTTTTTCTGAACCCCTCAGCGATGCGTAAAGGCGCCGATGCGATCCGATGCGCAAAGGCGCATCGGATAACGGAGGAAGAAAAGGAGAAATGCCGGCTGCCTGATCTTGGAAATAATTTGTCTTTCGCAGCTGAGGGTAAATCAGCCTCTGTTCCCTTTAGCATAAACAAAACACCCCCATTCTATCCCTTTTTTTTTTTTTTTTCTCCAAATGCGATGTATCGACTCAATAGCTACGCGTATTGGTCATTTCAGAGTTCGAGCAAGAGTGTTTTATCAATCTGTGTGTTCTGTATTACAATTTTTTTTTGTAGAAATGATTACGCCTGACCAAGATGTTTTTTTTTTATTTGCAAAATCAGTTTGAATGAAGGCGAAATAAGGATTGTGAAGGAGAAGGGAATAGAAAATCTTCAGAGATGCAGTGCAAAACGTCAAAATGAGGAACATCAGTGATTTTTGAAGGACTTAAAAGAAGTGACAATTCACACTGCCTGTCACAAATGCTATATCAATGAGCAATCAATCTCTTCCCTTGAAGTAATAGTTTAACCTAACTTGGTAAGCTAAATTCCTCAAGAAAGATTTCTGGTAAATTATAACAACAAGAATCGTCTTATCCAACTTCTTAAGACGTATTTCGAAGAGGGTGACATTGAAGCCAGGCAGGCTCAAGAAGATGCCGACTTACTTACTGTTCTTTCAAAGGTGAAGGAAATTGAAAAGATTGTTATTGCGGGCGAGGATATGGATCTGTTGGTGCTGATGACAGATTTGGGACAGCCTTTCAGCAACTTGTTCTTTTTAAAACCTGGAAGAGGGAATACTTGTGATTTGTTTTTTTTCCCCACTAAATCCTTTAAGTTTGACCCCAGCAATATTCTTTTTATCTATGCGTTTAGCGGGTGTGATACGACATCGGCAATCTTTGACCAAGCCAAAATTAAGTTGTGCAACATAGTCAAAAAAATTCCTGAAATTTCGGAAGCTATTGAAATATTTATGGATTCAATCAGTCATCATGATGCCGTAGCTGCAGCTGGAGAAAATATTTTGAAAATATTATACACAGGCGACGTAAGGTATTTAAACCTATTTTTGGATACTTTGCGATTTAATCGTTTTAGTATACAGAGCCAAAATAAATCTTGCAAGGCTACCTCCAGTTTGCAAAAAGAAAAAATGCTGGACGTTATCATTCATATTGGTGCTACCATCAAATTCTAAATTGGTTGGGCAACATAATTGATCTAAGGAAATGGGGTTGGGAACACAGAATGCAAGGTCTATTGCTTGTTGACTTGAAAAGAGATTCAGCTCCTCAGACTCTTTTGAAGATTGTATCTTATTGTACCTGCAAGAAAAATTGTACTAGAGCCTGTTCTTGTTGCAAGGTGGATTTGAAATGCTCCAGCATGTGTAAACACTGCAGTGGCATAAATTGTGAAAATGTGTACAAATTTCCTCTTTGGATGAGACTGCAGAAGATGATTTGTTCCAAGAGCTTTTGGAATCACAGCAACAAGGGGATGAACAATTCAAGGACCACAGATTCTTTCTACCCCCTACAGATTCTGAACAAGGAGAACCTGGGCCTTCAAAACGGCTTCGAAGAAGATAACATATTTTGTTGTCTTTTCTCTATTTGCTTTAAGGTCGAATAAATCTCCCTATAATTTAGATGTACGTATTAAACTTCTACCAGGCACGTAGCTAGAACTTTGTTAAGGGGGGGGGGGGTTCAAGGTTGCACGAACTTCAAAAGAGGAGGCATGCTAAAGCAGAATTAGTAGCTGATAGTTACACAAGATAAGATAAATCCAACTAAAACTGATTATTAAAATATGATAATTAACTAAAATTAATTAAATAATTGAAATTAATGGAGCTATTAGTTAAAATTAGTTAACAAAAATTTTATATTAAGTGGTAAATTAATTATTGAAAGTTTGTAAATTAACATTAAACTGAAAGTTATCACACACAAAGTTTCCAAACATGGGTGAACCTCTGTCCTCCTGAAAATGAGTGAAATATTTTCTATTAATAAAAAGGGCACACTAAAAGAAAAACGGAAAACGAAAACTGTTCTAGAAATTACTTGGAAAATGCATGCGATAATTTAATAAAATATTAAAGCTTTGTAATATATTTCAACAAAATATGTACATTTGTACTTATGCCATTTTATTTGAAAACTAGAAAGTAGCCCATCAAGGTATGACGGGTGAAAATTGCTTCAACTCTTCTACATTTGAACGAAGCAATTGCCTGTTTGGTAATATTTTGATAGTTGAAATTTTAACTCGGAACACCAGTGGATTAACCCTAAACTCCGGTAGATAGCGTTCATTGTTTTCGTTTCTTCATTCCTCTGAGATGACACAGTCTTACCAGTAGAACTGTTAAGTTACCGGATCAAGTTCAGCCTTGTCACAATAAAGCCTTTCCCTGAATGTTAATCATTACCAAAACATATTATCAAATTACATATCATGCCGTGGCGCGAATTCATTGTTGAAACACGCGGGTTACTCGATCATCGGCATTATTTATATGAGGATAAATATATCTATATCTATGGAGTCGAATGTATAACTATATGAATGTTATATAATGTAACCCTGTCCGATTTGAACAACATTTCAGGCAAAATCCCACAACTCTCTCAGCGAAAATATTAACAAGGTTTCATTTAAAAAGCTTGAATTAGTTTTTATTGATTTACATTTAAAATATTCTTTTGATAATGCGAAATAGAATGTTATTTCCAATCTTATCCGTTTTATAATTATCATTCCTTTTCATCAATTAAAAGCTTGAACAAACTATTAACTCTTTGAGAGACGGAGGCTTCCTTTGATGCACCATTTTTTTATATATATAAATTTTTTTCTTTAGCCAACTGACACAATGATTCCAGTTAGCTGAAATAAAAAAAGAGAAGCAAGAAATAAATGGGGTTCTCAAGTGAAGTCACTATTCCTCAAAGGGTAAAAGCTGTTCGAAAAAATTTTAAATATTGGAAAAGGCGTATTGCCGTTTTTTATCATTTTTTTTTTTTTTTCTAATGGGGCTGTGTTAGAGGCTTTAGCCTTTTGCGGAACAAGTGAGAACCAACCATATGGCATCCAGTCATTCATATGCCACCATTAAGGCGCGGATGTGAATGTCAGAGAAAAATTTGATGTCCAGTTTCCACCAGATGGAGACACCTGAGCTCTTTTCGATGCGAAACTGCAAAAGAAATTTAATTTTGTCAAGAGCTCAAACGACCTAAGGGATCTTTTACATGCCGATTAATGGAATGTATACCTAATGAATTAAATTAAACATCTGTGTGATTTTATTTTAACAACGTGTTGTTAATTTTAACAACAATACATATCATATTTTACAACGCAGGCAATGATTTTTTTTCTTTAATACGATGTTAGCAAAACACTTTATTGCAAGAAATAGCAAATATCTTTAGCTTGAAGAAAATAAGAGTCGAAAAAATTTTAAAAAAAAAAGCGATATAGAAACGAAAAACTCAAAAAAATTTATCTCGTATTCACCTTTTTTGTTTCTTTGCTTGTAGCGCAATAAATAGCGGTAATTTTCACCTAGCAATTTATAGTTAAATGCATATGCCTGTTTTTTGTTACCTTTAATGCTACCTTCACAATTTACTAAAGATGGATGCATAGATGCTAATTAAATAACTTTTCAGTACAATTGGAATACAAATATGCTTTTTGGGACACCATCGAATAAGAGATGAGAGAGAGAGAGATAATTTTTCTTCAATTAAAAAACTGTTTTTCTTTTGGGATTATAGAATCACAATTCAGTAAGATTTAAAAGTATTAATTCGTAATAAATTACTTATTACATGCTTTAATATGGCCGAACTTGTAATTTCATAAACTGATCACAGAAAAATATTCAAGTAATTTTCAATTATTTTTCTATAAAATTTTGATTCCGCAAAAAATTCGTTACATCAACTTCAAGTTTTATTTATTCATTTATTTTATTTATTTTACCTTCAAACACGAATTCTTTTTGGGCATTTAATATGTTCAATGATCATGTTTAAATATTGGGGGGGGGGGGGGAAACATCAGAAAAAAATCTATGTAATTTGTTACTCAGAAAGGAGAGAAATGTTAAAAATAATCTAAAAGTTCAAATAAAATTGTTATCAAAATATAAAATGAATCTGAAATGAACCAAGTCAAAAATATAAAGAATTAAAATGAAAAAAAAAAAAAAAAATCAATAATTTTTTTCTCATCTTCAAGCACATGAAATGTGTAGAATTTCTTTTTTCGCTGCTGGCTTAGAATCTAAAATTAGTTTTTAAATGGAAAAACACATTAACACGTAAAATTGCTTGTATTTTTAAGAAAACTTTAAAAGGGAGCACTGCAACTTACCTAGTTTGGGTAAACTTGATTTTCTTTTGCATATATTTTTCTTCAGGATATGCTTCCTATAAGTATGATATAGATAAAAACTGCGTGTTAAAACAGAAAAGAATCGGAATTCAATTACTGATTCACCAGGAACGCACCTCACTCTGGCTGTCTTTCGTACAACATGCGTCTACGAAATCCACGAAAATCCAAAAAGAAAAGAGAAAGAAATGAAGAAAACCACGCCAATGAGCCTGTGGGATACAGCGGAAGTGGCAATAAATGCTTGTTTTTACTTTGCCAATGGCAATTTGATGGACCAAGGAGAGGGGCTGAATTTCAAGGTCACAGGACCCAGCTGGTTTGAAAGTCGAAAGGGACATTTCCCCGTTTCGGACGGAGTAGGTGACACAGCAAAAAGCAGACGAAAATTGGGAACCTGCAGTTGTTGCACGAGGTTCTCGTGTTCTGAATTGACTCAAGCGCTGAGAAAATTGCCGATTACTGGGAATATTTAAGTGGAAAATGCAGGGTTTTATAAAAACATTCTCTTTCGGAAAAATTTTGTTGATGCGAGATGCAACAACTGAGAAAAAAGGACAGGGGTCTTTCGGGAAGGGGGGGGGGGGTCCGGACCCCATGGACCCACCCCTTGGCTACGTCCTTGCTTCTACAGTTGGATTTTCATTTTGAAAGGTAACTCTTTTGAGTTTTCATGCCTTAAAAAGTCAGTTTCTGCAAAATATTTTCAAAGTGTTCATTACGCATTACTATTGTACCTTCATTTGTGCATTATTGTGTCTACTGTTTGCTTATTAGTACCCTAATATTTATTAATTCACATTTACATTCAACTATCGCATTTTCGCTTGTAATAGTTAGAAAAGATGGTACGAATTATGTGCTTTAAATGAATGTGTAGATTATGTAATTAAATTACAAATTGAAATATAAATCAAATAATAGTGGAGTCTGATGAAGACTACCTCTATCAGATCCGAAATCATGAGCGGTGGGGAGAGGCTTTATTATTATTACTGTATCAACATAGGATGCATGATTGTGTTGATTGTTTGCTTATTAGCTGCCTAATATTCATTCTTTCACATTAATATTTAAAGGTCGCATCTTTGTTTGTAATAATTAGACTAGAATGTACGAATTATATGCCCCAAATGAATGTATATAATGTGTTGTCCAATTACAAACTGCAATATATCATCATCATCTGTTATTGGAGTCTGATGAAGACTACCCCTGTCAGACCGGAAATGTTAGTCCGTGAGCAGTGGGGAAGGAGCAGGAAACTCAAACTATCGATAAACTCTCTGAAACTAAAGTTTCTATTCGAGTTCTAATAATTGTGACGCCTTGCTTTCGGTGTGAATACTTTTTTTGCAGAGTGGAGGAAAACTGCCTATCTTCAAAGAGCTATAGCAAGCTTGTTATTTGTGCTACAAAAAAGTTGTAAATACGAAAGTTGTAGGAAATTTAACGTTCTTTAAACTTTGTATTTGATATTTTTTCCTAACTTGAACCATTTCGGAGATATTTTGGAAAAAAGAAAAAAAGTCATAAATTTTTGAGGTTTTTCGGCCCCCAAAAGTTCTCCCGGGGTCTTTCGTGTTGGATAACTTGGTTTTCCCATGTCGGCATCAATATGTACAAATTAAAAAAAAAATCTTTGACCCCATTTTTTGTAAGGTAAAATGTATCTATTGACTGGACTATAGCATCTATACAGCAGTGAAATTCGGTACAAAATAACTTTTAATCCCGAGGGTTTGCACCTCAATTACGTCCCGCTCGTGGAGGCCGTAATTTCACACCTCAGCCCCTCCTCTTTTAAAAATAAAATCTGCTTACGTTAAGCTTTGAATGAAATCTTAAACGATTTGTGATCATGGCGACGAAAATTTGTCCTCTTAATAAATCCTCATATATATAATATCCAATGATGGAGTAACACGCGTTTCAACAATGAAACTCGCTCCACGGCATGATAATTTGATAATATGTTTTGCTAATGTTTAACATGCAGGGAAAGGCTTTATTGGGACAAGGCTGAACTTGATCCGGTAACTTAACTGTTTTACTAATAAGATTGTGTCATTTCAGGGGAATGAAGAAACGAAAAGACGTCCACCAATGAACGCTACCTACTGGAGTTTGGGGTTAATCTACTGGAGTTAGAGTTAGAATTTCAACTATCAAAATATAATCAAACAGGCAATGGCTTTGTTCAAATGTAGAAACAATTTTCACCCGTCATACCTTGATGGGGATGGGCGATTTTCTGGTATTAAAATAACGAGCTAGACTTATTCTCGTTGTCATGGTAATCTGAAAAATCAGAGCAACATCAATCTCTGTTAAATAAGCTTAGTAAGCAATTAGTGATTTTTTTTTAAACTAAATACACCATCCTTTTGTACATATTCAACAATGCTAAATTTAACAGATTATGGGATGACGTATGTGAATATTTACAAACAACCCACATGGGTAAATATTCATTGGTATATACAGAAGAAAATAATTTCATTCAAGAAAAAAAAGAATTTATATTCTTATATATATAATAGCCAAAATTACTGATCGAGTAACGCTCCTGACGTCACCAACAATGAAACTCGCGCGAGTCGGCATTATTTCATTGTTGCATTACTTAAATTCAGTAATGTTATTTATAATTAGATAATATTTATTGGCAACGTTTGAGAAGCAGATAAGTGCTTTGTTTTGACAAGGCAGAACTAAATTTACTAAGCCATTTTTATTTTTATTTATTTATTTATTTTTATTTATTAATTTATTTATTTATTTTTTTTTTTTTTTTTGCTGGTCAGACATTGAATAAAGACAAATTGGCGGTCCGTTTTCAGCTGAAGCCATTATGGCAAAACAGGGATCCGGACAAAACGTCCAAATCCAAAACGTCCACGGACATAACGTCCAGGTCCAAAACGTCCGAGAGACAAAATGTCCGAAGGACAGAACGTCCGACGGACATAACGTCCAGCGGACATAACGTCCAACAGACATAATGTCCGACGGACAAAAGGTCCAAGGACAGAACGTCCACATTTTTGGACAGCTAGGACATAACGTCCAGTTTTCTGAGCAGGCTGGACAAAACGTCCGGATTTTAAAGTTTTTCCTTTGTCTCAACTAATTTTGTTGAATATATTTGTGTTTGTGTGATATGTGATGCAATCACCAGCAAAAAACGAGTTTTTAATATAGAATGAGTCTGAATAGATTCCCCCCCCCCCCCACACACACACTGACATGATGGAAAAATAAAATTTAAGTATTAGGGTCCCCCTTTTTTAAAATAAAATATGCTTTACGGAAAATGCAGCGTGGAGACGACCCCCGTATTTTCACGTGATTTTTCCGCTTTTAGGCAGATGTGGGTGAGAATTCGGAATTTTTGCCGCGGGCTAGCGAGCGGGGATAGTTGCGGATGCCTCATGAAGCGTTTTCAGGGACACAGGTCACTTGAAGGTCAGTGATTGGAGTGGAATTTTATTCTGCTGAGCGTTTTGTATAAAATCAACTTAAACTATTATCAACTTAAAGAGGATAAGGGGTCATTGTTTTAAGCTATTTAAATCTCAGGCTAACATGGATATTAGGAAAAATTATTATTTTAGCAGGGTAGCGGAACCTTGGAACAGCTTACCGGAAGAGGTGGTAATGAGCAAAGGGAGTGTAGATAGTTTTAAGAGGGCTATTGATCTTCACTGGGGATTGTAAATTGACTAAGACCAGTCTAGCTGGGCCCAAAGCCTGTTGCTGGTCGGCACTTTTGTATTTGTATTATAAACTATAACATTCTGTCGTGAGGTGTATGTTGAGTTAATTTTTTTCCCAATCAATGTTAAACATTTATCTCTCATATGTATCTACTTTAACGCATCAAAATTTATGGAAAATTTTTCTAATGAAGAAGCAATATCGCCGTTTTAAAAGAATGACAGGTCGTCAAAGTAAGAAAAACAAGGTATTTGTATTTTTCATTGCTATTCAAAAATAAATGCAAATGTTATGCCGTGATACGCAAAGACGCACTACAAAACCTCGAACAATTTGAAAAACCACACCCTATACATACATATAATGTAAAACACCTGTTAACCACTATATTTCCCCCAAAAGGTGTTATTGACGGCGGGTGAAAAGCGGTGTAAGTCACAAAACGCTACGTTTCATATCTCGGTGGATATTGGTTGTACTAGTTTCAAACTTTTTGTGTTGGAATTGTTTTTCAATGTAGATTATTTCTCTGAACATAATTTAAGGGACTTAGGGCCCGTATAAAAAGTTAAATTTCGTATTTTTTGACTCATTTATATTTTCACTTCAAACTTTCAATACCTTAACTCTGCGTCTAATTTTGAACATTTTTGCAACTGGAAGTATACATCTAGGACTAACGGTTGCGAAAATAAAGGACTTGCAGGTTAAAAGGGAACACCCTGTATGTGTATTCCTGAAAAACAATGACATAATAAAGAGACATTCAGACAGTTCGAAGCAAATTAACCAACTTCTTTGGTACTGCACAGAAATTAAAAAGAAGAAAAAAAGAAACTATGATGAATTTTTTTGAGTGCTTTCACGATCTTTATTTTTACGAGTGATCGGTTATAACGAGTGAATATCGCGATCCCTTTGCGCTCTCTATTCTTTATTGAGATGGATTTACCAGATCTTCACAGAAAAATGTTTTCCTTAGGGCGAAAAAACAAGAAACTGTCTCAAGTATAGCATCTGTTTAACATAAGTGCATTTTTGTTTTTTAAATTTCTAATGCTCGAAGTTCCGCGTTTGTTTACATTACTTAACAACTCCTTGTTCTGGTTTTAAAAGTGATGGAACGTTCAAAAATAAAACAAGGAAACCGCTTAAAGGCTATTTTTCAAGTGTTGAAGGACACTTTGGTGACAGCAATTGACTCAGGCCCGAAAATGCTTGACTATTAAGAAAATGTTGTACATTTTAAGTGTAACACCATAAATTGAATGGTTTTATTAATTCAATGGAACTGGCCCACCTTGCCTAGAGCCCGATTTAGAAATTTTAGGACTGTAAGCACATCAAACCTGTGGGGGCCCCCTTGACTTGCAGAACAGAAGAACATGCTCAATCGCACATCTTTTTGTCGTTTCAGAGTTGCGATTTTAAAAGTGAGATTACTTAAAAATCTCATTTTTCTTTAAAAACTGAAAAGGAAAAGTTAAGAAAAATATAAAAACAATAGATGTTGATCAAATCGTGTGCTTTTTACTTTTAAAAGCTGTAACTTGAGAGAAAAAATATCTTTTTTGCTAATTAAAAACACATTTCTTGAGAGGGGGCGGTTCGCCCTGGGTTGACACAAATCTGGTGCGTGATACCCCAAGTTAATTTCAGAGTTTATAAAAAAAAATAAAAAAAAAAAAAACTTCAGAAAAATTTCCCCAATAAATCTTAAATTACGTTTCATCTATAAAATTTCAACGAAAATAGAGCAATACATATATTGTGAGGAGAAGCCGGGTACATGTCCTCCTGGAACCAATTTTAAACAAAATGCGGCGGTATCCAGCTTCGAATGAATAGCTTCTACAATACCTGTATTTCTTCTTCGTCCAATTTTAAATTTTAATTTTATTGGCTGCTTTAGAATTAACCTAAATATGAAACTTATAAGAATAACTGCAATTATTAAGTGTCGTAACCAAGAAATCATACATACTTATTTTACTTCATACGTTTTAGTGAGAACTAAGCTAACAGACTTTAGATCTGAAATCAGATATATTTTCTTCGATATTTTGGATTCGCGCCTTCGTGCAAACAGTTATTTGAATTTATTTAACATCCGAAGTTTCCTTCCGAGCTACGGGTCCTGACTAGCTGAAGGGATATATTCCTTTTACTACATGTATCTTATAATTGAAATTAAAGTAAAATATGTACATGTATATATATATTATATTTGAAACTGATTACGCAGAAAATGTTAGGCCAAAAAAAAAAAACAGTTTGTTGATAGTTGCTATTAGTTTAAAAAGTTAATAAACAAGCAAACTCGAGGACGGCGTAGATAGTTGTTACAGACATTTCGATTAACAATCAAGCCGGCTGGTTGCCAATGACAGAGATTTTCAAAAGTCAGTGAAAATGAAAGAAAAAAAGAAGTCCGGAGTCGGAGTTGGCATGTTTTCTAACGACTACGACTCCGAGTCCTTTACTCCAAAATAAGTCCGACTCTGACTCTTCGACTCCGACTCCACAGCCCTGGTTAAAACAGAGCCAGCAATTATTTAATTTTTAAACTTATACTAGAACTAGAGGACCCGACAGACGTTGTTCTGTTCAAAATTTGTAAGTTGAAAAGTTAAAAAACTTCAATAAACTATCAAATGTTTGAACCGTTTTGTTGAAAAAAAAATAAATAAAAAGAAAATGTTTTAAGCTGCTTGGTGTCAGAATGCGTACATTTATTACAACTTGATTTATCTAATCTCCACTGGGCAGTTGTTTTATTAACTATTTTTTCTCCCGTGCTTGATGGTTTGTTTCTTCAGCCATACTCAAAGGATAAGAACCGTCCTCAGATATTAAGTGTAAAAAACTAACTACCCATCTAGAACCAACGGAAAATCCCGCTGCAACATCCCCCATATGAAAAAGAATAAAACAGTCGAAAGGATATCGTTTAAAAAAATGATAAAGGTAAAAACAGTTCTTTGAATAAGCGAAAATCACCCCCCTCCCCCCTTCCCCCGATGTAAAATAAATACATTCTTCAATCAAAGTGACGAAACTCTTTAAAAACGAAAAACAATTCTTTGCAATTCGAAATATTTCGCCAAATAAACAAAAAACACAATAAATTACATTAACAGTAGCTTCAAAATGTAAACAAATGATCACCCAACTCTATTGTTTAAAGCCAAAGTCGCCAAGCCACCACGTTACTGTAATCCAGCGGATCAGTTAGCGAAGCTAACTCCGACCGATTAGCGGTCCGATCTTTTGCACGAAAACTTTTAAAACTTCAAATATTGCCTAATTTGTTCTTTCCACCAAAGATAAAGATCTTCCACTGCACTGATCTTTTGTGTACAGAACTACGCTGTTGTAATTTATCTGGACGAAAATAAAATTTGTTTCGTCTTTAAATTGCATCATCTTTTCCTTTAAGGATTATCAAACTAATCAGTTTATTATTAAAGTATTCTTGACATTGGTGCCAAAACTCAGATGGATTTGAGCCGAGAAACAAATGTTGCTGGGCACGATACTTTCTGATCATTTGGTTAGGAAAACCTAAAGCACCGATCCGGTCACATGGTTCAACTACGACGACAGAGCACACGTTTTGCGTGAACTTTACTTTACCAGTACGTTACTTTAAAATATATCTCGGGACCTAAAATCGTACTCGACGTTAAATCCCGGTTATCACAAATTTGCCATTTCAACTGCGCTTGCGCGCGGACTTAGCTGATTTTAAAAAATCTTGCTAATATTAATTAAACATTTTAAATTTGTTAATAAATATGAGATAGCAACAGATAAAAATTAGAAATCACAAAGCTAACTCTGGTTTAGTTTTTAGGCCTCGGTGAAGATTGAGTTTTGAGTCTCAATTATTAATGGATTCGGAGTCTGATTTTTGCAACATCACTTCTAATACAAAGCCGAACCATCAACAACTAAATAAAAATGCATTTGCATAATACTGCTATTTACGCCTAACGTAAAATATTCACAAAAGACGGACATCTGTACTCATATTCCAATCATTTTTGAAGTACCCAACGGGTTTTACGTTTACATTAAGTATAGTGCGTTAAGTAAATATTTTCAAATCAATAAATACTAAAGTGTCATTTTTCCCTTTACATTATAAAGATTATCAGGTATTCCTATCCGTAGTTTCATATAATATATCACGAAATCGCTGTGAAAATATTCTAATCGCATTCATTAATTTGTTGGCACTCTAGCCTAGAAAGAGGTAAGAGGAACACAAAACCTTAAAACAGGAAGTCCAAAAAGTCTAGTCCGCGCGCAAGCGCAGTTGAAATGGCAAATTTGTGATAACCGGGATTTAACGTCTACTCGCTTGCGCACGGACTTAGTTTTTTGGGCTTTCTGCTTTAAGATTTCGTGTTGCTTCTTTATATTTAGGCTGAGCTAGAGTACCAACAAATTTATGAATGCGATTAGAATATTTTCACAGCGATTTCGTGATATATTATATGAAACTACGGATATGAATAACTGATAATCTATATAATGTAAAGAGAAAAATGACACTTCAATATTTACTGGTTTGGAAATATTTAACATAAACGTAAAACACGTTGTGTACTTCAAAATTGATTGGAATATGAGTACAGATATCCGTCTTTTGCGGATAGTTTACGTTGTGCTTAAACAGTTTAGTATTATATATTTTTATTTAAGTTGAGGGTTTGGCTTTGCATTAGAAATGCTGAAATTCAAGTACGCTCCTCTGAGGTTAAAAAATCGGCTCTGAAAACTGGCAAAAAAATCAGACACCGAATCCATTAATAATTAAGCCGCAAAACTCAACCTTTACCGAGGTCTAAAAACTAGTGATTTCTAATTTTATCTATTGCCATTTCGTATTTATTAATAAATCAACGGGTTAAATATTTATTTCAGTTCTCGCTCAACAATAGATTAAAATAAATATTAATCATTTGGGTGATATAGCCATCCAATGTTTAAATTAATTAATTAATTAACAAAAACGTTTCCGATTCGATCCATCGCGCTTCAAAACCATGCTTGCCACAATTCAATTACACACAAAAAATTTGATCAAAATCGGTCTAGCCATTTAAAAGCCTTATGGTGACAAACGTCCGCACAGAAGATTTTTATATATTAAGATAAAAATTATAAAAAAAATTTTTATAGTGCAAAACAAATGAAAACATTCATCATGATTTTTTTTAAATAACTTTTGACCCCCCCCCCCAATCTAGGGGGCCCCAAGGCCAGTGCTTTACGAGCTTACACTTAAATCAGGCCCTGACTTTACCCCTTCTGAATTCGTCGATATGTCCCCCTCCCAAATCACAGAAATTTTCCTTTTTAGCCTACTTTCCCAGTAAAAGTCAAAGAAAGAAGAAAAAAGCATAAAAGAAGGCTTAAGGCATCTTGAAAATATCGCGAAAAACGAAAAAAAGTCAAAAATAAAAAAAAATAAATAAATATCGAAAATTTAAAAATTGGAAAGTTGAGATGGAACTTAGAGGCGAACTTGCTTAAAACAAACTTTGTAGGAAAAAGCTTTTGATGAAAAACATGTACTATATAAAATATATTTTTGATTTGAACAATTTTCCGTTCAATTTCAAACAGTTCAAATCCCTTAACATTAGCGCCTACGGGGAAACTGAAAGTCAATGTAGATTCCACACTTGAAGGCGGATTTACTTCAAACAAATTTTGTTTGAAATCACTCTTGACGCCAAACTTGAGACTCCGACTCCGAAAATTTTGGGGCACCTGACTTCGACTCCGACTCCTGTGCCCGACAATTAGTCGGACTCTTACTCCGACTTTAACACCGTTATAGTGACTAAATCTGGACTAAAATGCATTTGTGGACTTAAAGTCGAAGAATTTCTGGCAAGAGTCCCAGGTCTCCATTTTTACCCAAAAAATACGATTTTTTATGACCACAACACCTTCCAATTTGTGTGGTGATATCTTATAAATGACTCTCATAGAAAACCAAAAACTAGATCCAGGCCCGTCATTTCAAATGTTTCAGGGAAAAGTGGCAAGGATTTCTACTCAATGCAATGTGTTTTGGCAACCCTGACCCACCCCCACCCCCGCCCCGAATAGAGCACTATTGTGCAGCCTGGCTTTACCTTCTAGGGTTAGGGTCAAAGACAATCTTTACCAAAATGTATTATTTAGATTGGCTATAGCGTGAAAACCAAGGGCTCTGGATGGGGGGCGATGACATCAACCCTCGTCCCTCATTTTGCGTCATCTGGATGTGCAAGGGCAGATCCAGATTGTGGTTTTGGAAGGGGTCATTTTTTATGGGGGTCATAAGTGTCATTTTTAGACACGTCGGGGCCTGGGGTGAATTTTTGGAAATATAAGTTCCCGTTCCCAAAACACAGCTCAATGCTCATTTAAGGGGAGAGGGGTGGCACGACGGCCATGGAAACTCCCTCTGGATCCATGCCCCTGGATATAAACCCCTCCCCCTCCCCATAAGTGACGGGCGTGAAAGATTCGTTCCTGATTTCAGTAGTTACTGAAAATTGACCTTTTGATTGAGATAACATGATAAGAGACTCCAACTCCTGCTAAATCTTTCAGCAACCCATCGGCTACTGCATTCTTGATAAAGCGAAGCTTTTTTTTGCAGCCTACAAGAAACACGATTAAAAGTGGCGGGAAAGCAACCTAATTTCGTAAACAACCGTCAGAGGGCGACAGATAAGGAATTCATTCATTCTTTTTTGACATCTGCAGCGCGGCTCGGAAAAGAGGAACACCGTG